>NC_048226.1:18373009-18382392 GCF_002007445.2 Ailuropoda melanoleuca | reverse complement strand
TTCTTCACTATCTGACATGTTCCATGAGGGCAAGACTACTTCTGGCTGCCAATGTAGCCCAATGCCTGACCTGATAATCAGTAAAAACTAGCTGAATGAATGAATACTTAACAGGCTTGTCCATAAGAGACAAAGCAGTCAACTCATTGCAAAACCCCCATGTCAACAGCAAATCATTTTCTAACCTGTTTTGAATTATTTTTCACCACCCTTCATGGGCTACCATTAGGAAGGGAATAAATTATCATTGTCATTTTTCGATAAAAGCTTACAGTATTTGATCTGCAAATGCAAACCAGAATATGAATTAGATATGAACCTTCCTTTCTGCAGAGTAAAGAATCTGATTTTCCTAATGGATGGCAGGTTCTTTTCAAATGTAATATTAATAAAAAGAACAAGCACAATGTATTCAGGCAAAAAACAGGTGAGGATAAAGTTGACACGTAGAAGAATGCACACTTAACTGGAAACGTAACATCCAACAAAGCAGAAAACCTGTATTATTGAAATTTGCTTCGCTAAGGGGAAGAAAGAAGGGATTAAGACAAAGGGTTACATAAGGGGGATCTTCTGATAATCCTATTTTGCCAGACTGTGCTCTCCAAAAATAACCACGACATCACCTGTGCCTCATGCTCTTTTTTTGCAGTGTGACCCATACACCCACCTTTAAGAGATGGAGCCTAGGTTCCCCTTCCTTGAAAATGGGTGCACTTATCACTGTGGCGGAAGTGATGCTATGTGACTGCAATGACTAAGTCACAGAAGGGGACAAGCTTTCACCTGGCTCTTGGGACATTCGCTCTGCGAACACAGCTACCAGCATGCCACGAAGAAGTCTGAGTAGTCTAGAAGAAGGAACTGAGGTCACTGCCCCGCGGCCCTGGCTGAACTCCCAACTGCCAGCACCCAATTGCCAGCCATTGGAGTGGAGCCATCTTGAAAGTGGACAGGCCCCAGTCAAGAGACTCCAAATGACACTGCATGGAGCACAGAAGCAAAATAATCCACTATTATTGTGTTAAGTCACTAAAATTTGCAGCATTAGATAACTGAGATTCTGGGACCTGGAAGTAGGGTGTTGCCATTAAAAAAAAAAAATCTAAAATATGTGGCTTCATCACTGGGACCAGATGGTGGGGAAGGGCTCTGAGGAGTCTGTTAGGGCTTAAAAGAAAGTTCTAAAATGTTATTAGAAGGTGGGGGGAAAAATGTTCTAGAAACCGGAGGAAAAGTGTGTGTGTGGGGGGCTTTTATTAGCGGCAGAAACTTTGGCAACACTGTCCCCCGCTGTAACATAGAAAAGTAGTAGAAATATCCTAATGATTAGTTAAGACGTTTCTGCAGGTAGACTATTAGAGGGGCTGCTGGCTCTCCTCACTGTCTATGATAAAGTGCAAGAAGGCAAAGATAAGCTAGCACCTGTAATCCAAGAGACGGAGCTGCAGAAATCCTATCGTCCTCAGAAGGTACCTCCACAGGGCCTTTCCCAGGCAGAGATGCACTTTCTGTGTCTAAATATCAGAGAGTTTTACTCAATCTGCTACTGATTTTTCTTCTCCTTAAGTGGTGTGTTGTGGCAATCTTTTACTATTTTGGGAGAATCTGATCTTTTAAGAGTTCTTGACCATGTATAATCCCTGTCTTCAGGGACCTCTGAAGGGAGAGGCACATCTCAGAGGTTGAAAGCATCAAGTCTGGAGCAAGACAGCCCGGGTTGGACTCCTGGCTCCAGCATTTAGAATTTGTGTGATCTTGGACGAGCTCCTTAGCCTCCTCCTGCCTCAGATTCCTCATCTATGAACCAAAGATAACAACACCTCCATCACAGGCTTTACAAGCATCAAACAAGTTAATTTTGCTGAAGTGCTTATGGTATTGTACCACATAGTTAGGGCTATATATGTATTTGGTGAATAAATGTTAATATAGTGCTTTTTTGATACTTGTAAGGATAACGTTTGCTTCTCCTTCCCAGAAAAGTAGAGGGTGCTTCTTGGAAGTGGAGGTCTCCCTCTTCCTGGTGTTAAGAGAGGAAGACAACTAGTTGGCAGCTAAATGGTAAAGGAGCCACTGGTCATGTGTTATGGGGAAGCGGTCCTGGGCAAACTGATGGAAATGACACTCTGGAAATCACTGCATGATTTGGGGCAAGCAGAAATGTAAGAACCTTAATGATATAAAAACCTGTGCAGTGATGAAGTGAGGGACGTCTTTATGCTACGGTGCCACCGACAGAGATTCGAACTCGTCTAGCCATGTCGGAACATGGGCTGGATGCAGGCTTAAACAAGGAGTGATAAGGACCACTCACTGCCATCACTGTTATTTCTAAGACTGACTAAGGACCTATTTTTTTTTCAGGAATATCATTTTAGGAACAGAAAATTATGACTGAAAAAGAAGTACTTACTTTCTAATAAACACAGCACTCAAAAGATTTACTGTGCGCCTATGCACCCCAAAAATACACCATGCCAAGGATTAAAGGGGTGAGAGGAAAGGAGGCGGCAGAGGCAAAGAAGGCAGTGAAAGAATAAAGAGAATGAGACCAAGAACACTCAACACACACGTGCACAATGTTTACTAGGTGTTGCAGAAAATTACTCCTACCTTGTTAAATAACAACCGCCTTGTTTAAGGGATTGTAACAGGAGAGACCTGGGGGGATATCTCACACAAGAGTATAATTTCAGGAATCATAAACACTTGGGGGGATGCAGGAACACTACAAGGTGTTCACACTAACAAACTACAATGGGATTGTGTAACAGTTCAAAGGGCTATTAGTCTCTCCATTTGGTAAAGCAGCCCATCATTAGTAATAATTGGGCTGGTATAAAATAGGAAATCAGCTTTTGAAGGGTCTGGTCTAGGATAAATTACAAAACCAGAGCAGCGGCATAATTTAGAAAATTAAATATTCTAAACCACCTCCTTTTGATACCACCATTACCACATTTATGATAGGCTACACTTATTCATTTGGGTAAAATATTGGTAAAGGTAGACAGAAAGGTAAAACATCTTTTTATAACCAGAGGAAAGAAAATGAAAGCAAAACAATGTTCTGGGTCCTCTTTGGGGGAGAGGGGAAAGAGACTGGAAGCAGAGGGGAGGGTGTAAAGAAACACAAAGAAAGATTTAGCCTCCTTTTACTGCTGTCTACAATCCGACTTAACTCCTTTTGGCCACCTCCCCATCGTAGGTCAGCATCTGGAATGGTCTCCCAATACTTCTTTGTTTTATTTCAGCTTCCCAACTTAAAATCCTACCATAAACACATTTTATTCCTTTGCTCTTGTCCCTGAATTTCCGTCAGAGACTCAGGATGAAATGTGTTCAACAAATCTTTATAAGACAATGGCAGTTTCTAGCTCCCCTTAAAATAAAAATCACGGTATTGTAAAATAATTTAACTCTTAGATAGAATCCAAATATATACAGTATCAGCCTTGGTGACATCTGTCCATTGGTTACATTTGTTTCCACAGGCTAATAAGCTTTGACCTATATTCTTCATTTGCACTAAAACTAAACAAAACCACATATTGCTTCCTAACAAATAACAAATCTCTAGAAGCCTATATTGAAAACAAAAAAGCAATATAAATATCACGAAAAAAGTGCAGAATAAGGCAATGCTTTCCAGATCAAAGGACCTTAAAATGTAGCATCATGTGACTTAGAACTATGTACTATTTATTTATTTCTAAAAGTGATTTTAGTAATTGGGACCCGAAGGCCTATCAAGACTATAATGGAGATGTCTGGCAAATCCCCGATTTATTAGAAAAAAATCAGTAATAAAAAATCAACATAGGTAAAATGTGTTACACAAATTACTTCTCTAGAGTTACACTAGGTACCAGTTTTGATATCATCCTACCAAAAAAAAAAAAATCAAAGAAAGTGATTAAAGAAGCATTTGAAAGAAATACAGAAGTAAGGCCACCTGTGGTATGTTTTACGTGATCATCTGCTTGTACGGTGGTCGCTGTACTAGATTTAGCTGAGAAAGCCACAGCCTAAATCTTACCTTCTTAAAATTAAAAAAAAAAAAAAAAGTCATGACTTGTATTCTTACTTTTTAGTGTTTGAAACTGTTTTTGAAGTTTAACTCCTGCCACCAAAACATCACATTTGACTATTTTTAAATAAAAACACATTTCAGGTTACTGCAGTGTTTACAAAACAGTATTTTTAAACACCTGGGATGCTGTTCTAGAAAGCTACACGCTTAAGTACTTGACAGATTGAGTCTCTCCCAGTTTACCCAATTCAATTCCCATCTACCTCATCTTTTTTCCTTAGAAATAGGAGCCATTTCATTTCTTAAACTACACAAATCAAAATACAACCCAGTCCGACCTTTCACACACCACTGACGAAAACTGAGTGGCTGCTT
This sequence comes from Ailuropoda melanoleuca, assembly GCF_002007445.2. NCBI lineage: Eukaryota > Metazoa > Chordata > Mammalia > Carnivora > Ursidae > Ailuropoda > Ailuropoda melanoleuca. The sequence goes on along the minus strand of NC_048226.1, from coordinate 18,377,981 downwards.
CACGTCTGTGAGCAGCATCTGCTAGAGACACAGATGGCAACTTGGCCTCCTTCTGGATAGTAAACACAAACCCAAATTGCATATTCTCTGCCTTAAGAATCATCTAGACCACAGTCTGCCACACGAGTAAAAGATGCCTGTGAAAGCTGGCTGTTTAGTGAACAAAAATTAATAGTTAACTTACTCACTCAAGGATTTCTTGGCACCTTGGATATGCTACTCCCTGAAACTGGGGTCTAGAATCTAGGGTTCTAGTCTTCCAAAATAATTTGAATAATGCATCTGTTTACCCTCATAGCATTTGACAGAACCACAATTTTATAGACACACTTCAGGAATCACTGATCTCTATAGATCCTAAGTTGCAAATTTGCTGACACAGGGCAAGTAGTAATTTAAAGCATTTCATTTTATCCAGATTGTAGTAACTGCAAACAGAAATATATTAGAAATTCGCCAAACTGGAAAACACTAGGCTAACAAGGTGTCCTTAAAAATTTGAACACAGAAGTTGTACCTCACTAGGGTCTCAATTTTTTAGTTTTATGACCTCTTTGCACTCTCAAAACTGGAGGGCCTCAAAGAACTTTTATGTGGGTTATCTCAATCTGTATTTGCCATACTTAGAAATTAAGGTTGAGAAACTTAAAACACATTCACTGATTCACTTAAAAATAATAGTAATACAGGGTGCCTGGCTGGCTCAGTGGGTGGGCCATGTGACTCTTGATTTCAGGGCTGTAAGTTCAAGCCCCACACTGGGTGTAGAGATTACTAAAAAAATAAAATCTTAAAAAAAAAACAGTAATATAAATTCATTATCAGTTGAAGTAAATTTTGGTAGAAAAAAGAGGCTGTTTTCTAAAACAAAAATGGTTTCACGAGAAGAGTGGCACTGTTGTACATGTTTGCAAATTATCTCTTAAGGTCTGGCTTCATACGAGAGAGCTGGATTCAAAGATCTGCTCCTGCATTCTGTTCTAATATGCTGTCTTGACTGAAGTACTTCAAGAAAATCCAGCCTCATTCACATAGTGAGAAAGAGAAAGAATATTTTCATAGCCTTTTTAGATGATCGTCATCTTCTTTAATACTTAACCAAAACTCAACAAGTGGTATTTTTTTAAAGGTTAGTTGCAATATGAAATCTGAAACCAAATCACTGAACCTCTTGTACTCTTTCACATTCAAATCCATTGGTCTACTTTGCCCTTTGCATGGGTCTTTTATGCATGTGTGTTTTTGTCAAATTATGCGTTAGTCCTTTGGAAAACTGGCTCACTAGGTTATGGAGATCTTCCAAATGATGACCCATTTCATTAGATATTTTCAAAAAATCACTTTTGTTAGTATCACTGCTAATCTCAAGAAAGTCTTTGCATATTGGGAACCTGTCAATGTCACAGTAGCAAATACAAGCTTTTCAAAATTCTAATTTTCACTTGAAAGCTCAAATTTTATGACCCATCATAAATACTGTCAACTGTTTTCCTTAATGTGACAAGAAAGTCTGCCAAATACCCAAGACTAAATAGCTATCATTTGGCTGTCAGTCAATCCTCCAGGTAAAAATGGGTGTTCCATTAAAAAAGCTGCTGGTTCAGCTCAAACAAATCGAAAAAGTGCTTTTTCTCAATTCAATCACAGCACTTTGGTATGCAGTAAGAATACTTTCAATTTCCATTCCACAGAATATTAAAAAGGTATGTACTCAGAGGGATCAGATTTAATGGGATTAATTTTACTGCTTTGTCAAAGACATCCCTAAATGGAACTGGAATCTTCTTTAGTGAGATCGCCTGGTGGTGAAGAACACAAGGACCACGTGTACCCTTTGGGGCCGTTGCCTCAATGAACACTGAGAAGCCAGCAGTTTGACCCACCATTGCTCCTACACCATCAGTCAAATGACAGCGCAGTGAAAGAGGCGAATTACATCTCGGTGCTGTAGTGAAATCAGTTTCGACCTCATGGGCCCTTAAAAACGGTCTTGAGGACCCCACGAGAGACCACACTGTGAAAACCACTGTTCTACATAAATCATAAAATAAAATCACAAGCAGCAGGAAATCATCCCCTTTAAGAGTGGTTGCTGGCAAGAATTTTTAAAAGGCGGCGAGACCCCAGGGACTGTGGTCTAATTCCCCGTTTCAGAGGGGGGAACTGAGAATCAGGGGGAGCTGGGAGGCTAAGTGGCTTGCCCAAGGTTTTTAGGCAAGTCAGACATGGGGGCAAAAGCCCATCAGCTGCTCTCTTCACCACTAGATAGAGCTAATTTAACAGCACCTCTGACACAGGCAGAGCTGAGAAATCTTCAGGATGATATACGGGAGAGATGTACCTCTGAATGGGGGGGGGGGAACACTACTCAGCCCAAATGACCATGGATGTAGGCTATCTTTCACTTTTTATGTAAAACCAATAAAACTAATGAACAGGCTTCCAGTTTTAGCTCCCAAACGTGTAAGGAGCTTGGAAGTCACCACTTCTGCTCTTGTAAGAAGAAAACACCGACCAAACACAAAATCAACGACTTGTCTTGGACTCGCCCACCAGTGAACAGACATCACAGCGCAAACCACCACAAAATCAGGAGAGAGAAACAAATCCGGAGTCACTGCTGAGATCTGAGTACCTGGAGCAGAGGCTGCTGGAGCCATAAACTGGTAGGAACGCTTCAATGGTAATTTTGACGAGTTACCTGAGGCTGTGTATGGACTGGCCTGACAGTGAGGGTCACAATCTGAGGAAGCCCACCCCCCATTCTCTCAGTTTTACTTTCAGGAACCCCACCAGGTTGTCACAGTGAATAGGTAATAAACACCCCCTCGTGGCTCTGGCAAGGGAGGTCGGTTAAGAGTAACCATGTGACCTACACCCAGAACCTTCTCTGTAACAAAGACCTGTTCTCTGAGGATAAAGACTTTACCAGAGTCATCTCCCACCTGGAGAAAGAACAGTTCTCTGACTCCAGCCCTCAGAGCCTTCCTGTCTCACCAAGGTGTGTGAGGGCGGAGGCCACATGGCGCGGGGGGGGTGGTGATGAGCGGGCAAATGAAGAAACATCTGTGAAGGCCGCAGCCCAGGGACACAGGCCCACTGAAAGACAGACTTCATCTCAAGACTACAGACTGCTGGTCTCCCCACACCCTACCGCGACAGCAACAGGGCTCCAGGATGACCGTGGTCTTCAGTTGAAAGAGCTGCGAGACGCAGACACTTCTGAGGAGGAGTACCGAGAGAAGCCCAAAGTCAAGAGGGGAGACAAAACCCAGGACGCAGGAAGGTCTGAAGCCTCTGGCACCGACAGCTACAGAAGACATGGCACACAGCCCAGCTCCCAGCCAGGTTCACACAGAACCTGACACTTAAAGGCCTATTTACCTCCATTCCTATTACCTGATCCATCCTGTCTGGCTTCAATAAAAGTTACAAGACATGCTAAAAGGCAAGAAAAAACAGTTGGAAGAGACAAAGCAAGCATCGGGGCAGACTCAGCTATGACACAAATGTTGGAATTATCAGGCAATTTAACTAGGATTGTTCTGTTAAAACTGATGAAGCTAGCACGTGGTAACAGCAAAATCTTGACTCTCTGACGCCTTGATGCAACAGCAGCCCTGCAAGGTCGATTCCACACAGTGAGTAGAGACGTGCAGGTCCCTGGCAAAGGGAGGAAAGGGTGATGAGCCGACCCCGCGAACAGCCCTTGACCTTGCTGTTTGCACAAGTCTTGATTCCACTTTGCCTTCTGAACGTTTCCTTCTTGTTCAGAAGGAGTAATAAGCCTTTATAATGGAAGGACTTCCTCGGCAGGCTGCCCAACATGGCAGCCATTCTGTAAACAGTCCGGCCACTCAGACGTGGAAGTGGCCTCCTTTCCAGTGGCGCACTCCAGCAGGGAGCCCTCTCATTTACCGCCCTCTCTACTCTTGTTCTCTCAAACTTTTCTCCTGTGTCCAGACCCTTGGGCACAAGGAACTGGAAGTACCAGAGCTTTTCAGGCCTAAGGCCTTCTCCTGCAGAGGTGGCTGGCTGAGGAAAGTCTATCCTTACCACAGGCATAATTTGTGCCTGAAAATTCAGAACTGGGATTTCCCCTCAAACTTGAGTTCTTTGCTACTTGTCTCAAAACAAAATTCCAGGCATGTGGGTTATTAAAACCCCTTTTGTACCCCCTTGTAAGTTTAAAAGTTCTTGCTAGTCGATGCCCGAGGTTCAGCTTTCTTACTGAATTTCTCTCTTAAGAGATTTTACATTCTGAATACCTCCTTCGTCCGTATGGTAAGGGAGTTTACATTGTGGCGCAGGGAGAAGAGAAGGGGAAAAAGAGCACTAGATTAGAATCCAATTGCTCAGGCAGAGTTCATTTATTATTTTAGCATTTCCTCAGGGTAAGTTTTACTGATCAAACAGTCTTTATTGACATTTTAATACTGTACTTCTTTTAACATTTTCTTGTGCTCGCCCTTTCCTTGTGCCTAAATGTTTACTTGCTCTTTTGAATTGGACAGACATTCCTACGACATTCTGCTCTTTACCTTTGGGTAGAGAATTTTAGCCCGTTCCCATACACCAGAGCTCCCCATGATCCTTTAGCATCATAATGGTGTTTAACACTACAAATTATCCTAACTTTAATTAACTGTGTGCATTTGCATGATCCCAAGAATGAGGTTTTCCTTACATTTTGTGCCCTAGGCACCTCACTTGCCTCACCCGAGTCTCAGCCCTGGTGCAAGGCTGTTAGGCTCCTTATCCAGGGCCTCAGCCCTAAATGCGCATCTCCTGGAACGTCAGCTGAACTGTCCTCCCTACCATTTCTGCCCATGATCAGACACACCTTCACAGTTATCTCTGCTGTTGTTCCATTTATCTCAATTATTCTTTCAAGTAAAAGAACTAAAAGAACAAAACCCCGCTTCTCTAGGCTGGAAACATCTCTCCTTCGGCAAGGTGATCCGCATTCTTC
>NC_048226.1:18357740-18372909 GCF_002007445.2 Ailuropoda melanoleuca | reverse complement strand
GAGGCACCAGCAGATACCACCTCATACCCACATCACTTGATCTGCTGTGTGCATGTAGTGTGTATCAGAGCTATTAGGGCAATTTTTCTAAAAAGTCACAATAGCTTTTAGATTCTAGGATTCTAATTGTCTTGACCATTTCAACAAACTGCTTTGGTCACAATGGTGCAATGGACAGTAGAATGGACCTGAATAAAGCCCACCAAGTGGCATTTCTGCCATCCTTACAGAAGTCTGACTTCTCAGACTAGAAACCAGCAGCTCGGTGCCCAAAGCTCTCATGCTCAATGGCATCACAGAGGCCAGAAGGAGCTTGTGGATTTGACTTTATGCTCCCGGAACTACACAACCTTCTTTCACTCTGGTTTTCAAGAGAGCTCAGTTAGAGAGCTCCAAAAACCATGGGCTACCGTTGGTCCTTCTAGCAGATAATTACTCACTAGGAAAAGAAAATCTAATAAATGAGGCACAGGTGAAGCAGAAACTTTGCTTTTGACAGGAAACTGCTGGCGAGTCAAGAAGGAATGGGTTATGGTGAGGCACCTGAGCATAAAGGATACTGCCGCCTTCAAAAGGTGGATGCATCTGAAAAGCACATGGCGTGTGCTTGGCCACCAACCACGCTGTTGGTGTAGTCAACCAGCTGACCCACATTTCCTCAGGACCTCCCAGGTACGCAGCTCTGCTCCGTGTGCAGTAGGAGAGCTCAAACACAAAGAGGCAGCCCTGTCGATCTTTCCATCTGCCCCTAATTTTAAAGGTGCCTGGGAGTCTTTTTTTTAACTCAAAAGTCTTGCTCCCCAGCAGCCCTGTGCTAGAAATCAGCTGCTCTGAGTCTGGCGGTAAAGGGGCAGCTCCTCCCATCCCTCTTTGTGTGTCCATATGCAGACCACACAACAGTCCACCAAGCTGAAAAACAGGAGGCTGGGCGAGAGTAAGAATCTAAGGGATTCACTCTACTGGTAGCAAGCCAGGCCTTGCTGTTCATCCACTCTCGTTTATTTTATTTTAAAAAACATATAGCACTTAAAATNAAAAACAGGAGGCTGGGGGAGAGTAAGAATCTAAGGGATTCACTCTACTGGTAGCAAGCCAGGCCTTGCTGTTCATCCACTCTCGTTTATTTTATTTTAAAAAACATATAGCACTTAAAATGCGCCAGGCACTGTTTTAAGCGCATTATAAATATTAACTCATTTCATCCACACAAGCCTATAAGATAGATATATTCTCTTAATGCTCCCATGAGGACACTGGGGCACAGAGCAGTTGCGTAACNACTGTTTTAAGCGCATTATAAATATTAACTCATTTCATCCACACAACAAGCCTATAAGATAGATATATTCTCTTAATGCTCCCATGAGGACACTGGGGCACAGAGCAGTTGCGTAACCCGCCCAAGGTCACAGGTGACAGGTGGCAGAGTTGGGGCTTCAGCTTGGGCAGCCTAGCTCTAGTCGATGCCCTTAACCACTGAGCAAAATATTTAAGGGGCTGAGGCAGTCACACTAATTTAACCAGGAGTCTCTAGTGAGAAGTAAAACAAAAACGACAGCCACAACAAAAAGATATTCAGAATGTATAAAGAATAAGAGATACTTCACAGGCTTTTTCCCTGACAGATTCCTAACCTCAAGTTCAAGAGCAATAGTCTCTCTCATAACACCAACACCCCTCCCAGTCCACGAATGAAGACTGCTAGAAAATTTGCTAAGAGAACCAGCACCCGAAATGTCACGGCAAACTTTTCGTAAGATGAGGCCTGGATCTGAAGAGTCAGAGCAGGCTGCCGAGGAACCACACCACACATGACATCTCCCGCCTCTTGGTATATGTCACGTGCCTCAAAACTTTCTTCAGGGGACCACCTACCAGTCAGCCCAAAACGCCACTGCCCCACCGGTCCCAAAACACAGACAGATCCGTGTAGAACACGGGAGCCACCAGGCACTTGTAGCCATCTAAATTTCAATTAATACAGTTAAATTAAAAATTCAGTTCTTCTAGGGATGTACTGTATGGTGACTAACATAATGTAATAAAAAATTATTATTAAAAAATTAAAATAAAATAAAAAAGTAAAAAAAAAAATTCAGTTCTTCAGTGGCATTAGGCACGTCACACATGTACAACAGCCACACGGGGCTAGGGCTAGCAGCTACCATACTGGACAGCGCTGACAGACCATTCCATCACCACAGACAGGCCAACTGGACAGCACAAGTTAGATCCTGAGTGTGGTTTCTTTTTTGGCTTTGGTCTGCAGACACACAGTGATAACAATGTCATCTTTTCCTCCTCATAAACACACAAAATCCAAATTACACATCATCTGTTCATAAGATTTCTACTCCCAAGTTCAGTTCCAAGCAGGAGAGTACACGATTTACAAGGTCAAGTCAACTCCTCACCCCTCAGTACCCAGTACCCACAGCGTATTTGTTCTTCCGTGATAATGACCGAAAGGGAAAAATCAGGTGAGGAAAAGGGAATTCATGAAAGAGTGCAGCAGAGGCCAAAATCAAACATTTTGTTTATCGACTTGAGCTGCAGGGTGGATGCTGAGCTCTGAGACACACTCTGCAGAGGAAACCTGAGAAAAGAGGGTAACTGTATCCACACAGACCAATACCCCTACCAGAAAAACGATGTGAACATGTGGACCACCACGCAAAGCAGGTCACACACTTCCCCGCTTTCAGAAGAAGTGGCCATATCAAAACAGGTCTGAAGAAGAAGCCATGTGGGCCAGGGACAGTGGCACCAAATCTCCCACTGGTGACAAATCTTTTCTTAAAACCACCTCTGGCATCCTTAACCTGCATTACTGGCATCCCTCGCTCAGTAACACTGCTGTTCGTCTCATGTGGGGTCACATCACGGGAAGCTAGAAAAGCTAGAGAACCAGCTTAGCAATAAAGCACCAGCTCTAGGACACTTCCACAGCTATGCAAACTAAAGTCCAATGTTCTCCTTCTAATTCTCCAATCAGAAGTCCATGAAAGCCCAAATGACTATGTGTATGACCAGTGCACTGCCTTGTTCTAACAGAGATCTTCGTGAATTTAACAATTTCTCCTTTCTCTGTCCCTTCCTACACTTCTGCTCTCAGCCTATCTATCCCTATTACCTTCAGCAACACAACTGAATTTGTATGAAATCTTGTGATACAGAACTTTCTTTTTATTTCTGATGACTGAGGCTTGAGTCATATTATTAATAACTTATCAATAAGCAGGATTGATAGGAACCATTAGCATCTGCTCATTTTAAGTTGTGAACACACCTGAACACCCCCCCCCCACGGAAGATGAAAATTTCTTAAAAAATGCAATAAGAGTAATAATTAAATTACATACTTGTGACTTCTTGTAAGAAATCCAAACACGGTCGACTACTTCCAGAAATACTTATTGAAACAGCCAATGGGGTCTGTCCTTCATAGTTCCTTGTGTTTGTGTCCGCTCCATAGTTATATAACATCCGTGCACAAAGCACATCATCCCTAAGGGCAGACAAATGTAAAGGAGTCTGTCCATCTTCTAAGCGACCCAAGTTTGTGTCTGCTCCTCTCTGAAGGAACATTCGGCAGTAAGAGTGATTGCTTTTGATTACAGCGTATCGCAAGAGGAAACCGTTCTGGATGTCGATGTTGGCATTATGGTCCAAGAGGATCTTCACGCAGCTTGACCTCTCTCGGATGATGGCGAGCTGAAGGGGGGTGGTGCCTTTATCACTGAGCGGGTCGACCTCAGCCTTGAACTCCAGTAGGAGTCGGACAAATGAGTCCCTACCATAGTGAGCAGCCACATGGAGGGGAGTCCAGCCATCATTGCTTTTGGCATTAATAATGTCGCTCCTGTATTCAGATTCTAACATCAGGCGTGCAATCCGGGCCCGGCCGTGCATGGCTGCGTAATGAAGAGCAGTGAAGCCTCCGATCAAGTCCTTAACTGTCGGATCAGCTAGGGTTAAAACCAAAATGAAAACATTAGCAGACTTGAAGACAAAACAATGAACTCTACCACAGCACAGAGCATTTAAGCCCATTTCCAGAAAACAAAATGTGAAATGACTGAAGATTATAATGAACATCAAGTACTTCTTTCTCAGTTTAATTGAAGCGTAGTTTTTACGGAAAATAAATTTTGGTAAAAGTCATCAAACCTGGGTTAACAGGACGAAAATGACCTACAGAGTATTTAAAAGCTAAGCAAAAACAGAGAGCTCAGATCGCCACAGCCCCTCTCCATCCTAATTCAACCAACTGCTTTTGGCTACTCGGCTCTCTCATCTCTACATTGTTTCATGTTTCTTTTTGGTTTTGAGCTTTTTGTTTTATTTTCTCTTGTGCTTCTTGGTCTTAAAGAAAAGCATGTGTAGCAACATCTGCTGCTCTAAAGGACGGATGTACTGTGGTCTGGCAGGCCGTGTTGTTTTAGGGTGTATTAGGTAAAAAAAAAAAAAGAAAGAAAGAAAGAAAGAAAGGAAGGAAGGAAGGAAGGAAGGAAGGAAGGAAGGAAGGAAGAAAATCTTCTGTGGTCTGTGAAAATTCCAAATNAAAGAAAGAAAGAAAGAAAGAAAGAAAGAAAGAAAGGAAGGAAGGAAGGAAGGAAGGAAGGAAGGAAGAAAATCTTCTGTGGTCTGTGAAAATTCCAAAGCATGTAAGATATATGTTAAGTGATCTTGATAAATCATGTTTTCATAAGATAAAAGACTATTCTGTAGATTCCTAGTTTTGTAAGAATTTTGGAGTTTCTAAGAATTAAGTAGCATGTTGTGTGAAAAATTGGGAGAAACCTCAGCCCTGTATAAATATTTTCTGTAACAGTTCCAGAACGCTCTCCTAAATGGGCTGATTTCTGGAAAGAAAGAGAGAAAGGAAAGGAAGAGAAGCGACAATCTGCTGTGTGACTCATCTTTTGTCACCTGCCCCAATCTTCCCTGAAGCCAAGGGTCAGTTAGTTCTGTGTAGCTCTCATCCCACTGGCCTTCCCGGGCAGTAGACAGAAAAGGGGCAAGAAGTGCTCCCTCCCATTATGTAGGTCACTTCCTGCGGACCGGCAATCTCAGGTGAAAATAAATTGGTCAGACCTAACTACCTAGGATTAAAATGCTTTCTTCTTATAAGTCACCCTTAATTTCTGGTTTGTTCATGAAAGAGAGAAATTCATGAGTGTTTTCCAAACAAACAAAAAGCCTCCAAAGTTACAGGATTGAAACACTCCTGTATTGTTTACTAAAATGTTATTTTTAGTTCCTAACTATAGGATGACAGCTGGGTCCCTTAGAAAAATCTATGGGGCAGAAAACTACATATAAAATATTAATAATACTGAGAAGAATAAAAAATACGATTAAGAAATAGTTGCTAAAAAAACCTGTTAAAAGTTAACATTTTTAGGGAAGCTGTATCAGTTGAATTTCTAAAATCATTTAGTATAAACTGATACGACCCAGTGGTCCTATTACCATTTAAAGAAAATAAGAAGGCCTTGGCCTTCGCTTAAAAAAAAAAAAAAGATACAGTACCTATTTATTATATGAAAAAAAAAAAAAAAAAAAAGCAAGCAAGAATTTTAAACAAAGCATTTTGCTGCCATCTACTGGTAAGGCACAAACCTGAACGACAAATGTTTCACTTTCACAGCTTAACGTTGAGCCCTCAAGTCTTGGGCATCTCCTCCCTTACATAGAGACTAAGACAGGCATGACATCTAAAATAACCCCTTCTATTCGAATGAAACAATGAACCTTGCCAAGACTTCCATTTCTAATCTATACCTGACCAATCAGCTGCTTCTTTCTTAATCTGTCGGATTTCAGAATCCCTTCTTTCATTTCTCCCACCTTTGAATCCACCAGGGGTGTCTTTAAAGGTGCCAGCAAACAGTCTTACGTGCATCCTATACTCGCTCCATTTGACAGTAAGACTGAAATTATGTTACAAGAAATTGCACCAGCATCTTTGGTTTTCCACTTTAGGTCTTTTTTAGGTGCTACTTGCACTTTGGTGCTATCCTGAGCTAGGAAAAACAAAGATTAACAGATACAACAAGGATCTGCTTAGTCTCATAAAAACCATGAAAACGCATTAACCGAGCACATGCGGGAAACACAGCAGAGAAGGAAGAGCTGTAAGTTAGCAATGCATAAAATCTGTATACTTACTGTCCTCAAGGCATTAACAAATGGGAGACAGAACACAAATGAAGATGCAATGATTAATGTAAGGATTATTAGAGCTAACGCAACAGTGAAGGAAAAGATCTCATTTGTAATTAGTAACAGAAACTGCAAAACACCTAGATATAAATTGAATAAGAGATGCGCAGGGCACATGGGAAGACACTTCTTNGAAGGAAAAGATCTCATTTGTAATTAGTAACAGAAACTGCAAAACACCTAGATATAAATTGAATAAGAGATGTGCAGGGCACATGGGAAGACACTTCTTTGAACTGAATTCGCTTCATCTCTATCCGCTCAAATGTCCCTTGATCAGAAAAGCTTTCCCTGAACACTAACAGCAGCCCCAGCCACCTCATTACTTTGTCCCCTTCGCACACTTGCGCCTACTTGCAGGTGCAAGTTATTTTAAACAAGTTATAGCATAGCTTCAAGAAATTCATTAAAATCTACTGAAAAATTTTAAAGTAAATATAAATAAAAGAAATATTTTCTACCAATCTGATTTCTTTTTTTTCCAACTGCTTTATTGAGGTACAATAAAATTCACCCATCTTGAGTTGATTAACTTTGATGAACTATAGGCAGCCATGTAACCACCGCCACAAGCAACATATTCCCATCACCTCAGAAAGTTCCCTCCTGTCTCTTTACAGTCAATTCCTTGCCCGGACTGTGGGTCCCAGGCAAACCACTACAGTTTTGCCCTTCTAGAAGTCCATGTAAGTGAAATCATACAGTACATCGACTTGTGTGTTTGACTGATTTCACTTATTAGCATGACCTTTCTGAAATTCACCCACGTTGTTGGTGTATATGTATCAAAAGTTCATTCCTTTGTATTGCTGAATAGTATTCCATAATATGGATATACATTTATTGATTCACCAGCAGATGGACAACTGCATTATTTCCAGTTTGAGGCGATTATGAATGAGGCTGCTGTGAACATTCACATAAAAGTCTGTATTTTTCATTTCATTTGGGTAAATTCCTAGGAAAGAACTGCTGGGTCATATATTGAGTGTACATTTGACTTCCCAAGAGATCGCCACACTGTTTTTCTAAGTGGCTATACGATATTATGTTCCCTCACCAGCAACACAGTTCTACGACTTCACCAATACCTGGCATCATCAGCAATTTTAATTTCACTTGGTCCAGAGAGTATAAAGTAGTAACTTAGTGAGGTTTTCATTTTATATTACCCTGATAACTAGTAATATTGGGCTTATTCATATATTTTCTTCTGTCAGTGTCCGATGAAATTACTTACTCATTTTTACTAGATTGTTTTTCTCATTACTGAGTTTACAGTTCAATTGTGCATATATTCTGGGTACACGTCTTTGTCAGCTATGTTCTGTAAATATTTTCTCCTAGTCTCCTGATTGCCTTTTCATTTTCTTTTTTTTGAAGAGCAAAATTTTTAAATGCTGAGGAAGTCAACTTGTTTTTGTCTTTTATCGCTTGTGCTTTTTGTATCCCATTTATGAAATCTTTGCCCAACATACTGTCACCTAGAATTTGTGTTTTCTTCTAGAAGTTTTATATTTTTAACTCTTACATTTAGGATAATGACTCATTGCTAGTTGATTTCTATATAAAGTGAGATCAGATCAAGGTTCATTATTCCATACAGATTATCTAGTTGCCCAGAACAATATGTTGTAAAGACTAGCTTTTTCCCAATGATTTATGTGCCACGGTTGAAAATCAATTTACTATACAAGTGTGGGTCTATGTCCAAACTCTCTTCTGTTCTATTGACCGAAAAGTGTATCCATACGCCAATAGTGGATTGTCCTGATTACTTTAGCTTTACAGTGGGTAGTATATATCCTCAAACCTTTTTAAAAACTGTTTTGGTCAATAAATTTTAGAATCAACTTGTCAATCCCTTCGAACAAGCCTGTGGGATTTTGACTGGAGCTCCATCGACTCAAAAAATGGAAACCATCCCCAAATACTCTAAATAATATTGATTCTTCCAAACATGAACAAAGAATATCTATTTATTTAGGTCTTCTTTAATTTCCCTCAGCAATGTTTTGTACTTTTCAGTGTACAGGTCTTGCATATCTTTCATTACATAACTAAATATTGTAAGTTTTGTTATAATAAAGAATTGTTTTAAAATTTTCTAATTATTAACTGCTGATACAGAGAAATAAAGTTGATTGTATACTACTGAGCTGTGTAAATGCACTAGCTAAATTTACATTTTAGTTCAAGCACATTTTTGTAGACTTCTTATGCTAGTCTATGTACACAATTACATTGTCTGCAAATAAAAGACAAGCTTCACTTCTTCCTTTCCAATCCACAGCACTCTTATTTAAGTAAGTGTAAAATGATAAAAGCACATACTCTTGCCTTGTTCCTGATCTCAGAGGGAAAGGATTCAGCAGTTCACCATTTACTATGATTCATGTTGCAGTTTTTCCTAGGTGGCTTTCCTTAGATTTTGGAAGTTATCGTCTGCTTCTGGTTTGCTGACTCTTTATGATAAATGGGTATTTTATATGGTCACATGTCTCTTCTGCATCTACTGAAATGATCACTTGGTATTTATACTTTTATTCTATTGAAATGATCACTTGGTATTTATACTTTTATTCCATTAATAATGTAAATCACCATGTTGATTTTCAAATCTTAAACCTTGCATTCCTGGGGTAAACAGTACTTGCCCATGATATAATACTCTCTTTTTGGACACTGATGGATTAGATTTGTTGGTTTTGTCAAGGATTTTTGTATCGATCATCACAAAGGACACTAGTATGTAGTTTTCACTTCTTTCAATGTCTATTTGGTTTTGTATCAGGGCACCGCAAGCCTTACACAGTTTAGAAGTGTTCCCTCAAAGATTTGGGTAGCGCTGTTATTGTTTATTCTTGCAATATTTGAAATAATACAACAGAGAAGGCAACTGGGCCTAAAGTTTTCTTAATGAAAAGTGTTAATTATGAACTAAATTTCTTTCATATAGGGCTGTTCAATTGTTTTATTATCTCCTTGGGTCAATTTTGGCAATCTGTCTTTCCAGGAATTGGTCCATTTCTTCTAAATGGCAAAAAGGTGTTTGTTACATTCCTATTACCCTTTTAATGTCTACAGTATCTGTAAAACAGTTTTCCCGCGCTTAGTACTGGTTATGTGTTTTTTTTCTCTTGCTTTCCTCATCAGTCTGGCTGGAGACTTATCAATTTTGTTGATCTTCTCAAAGAGCCAATTTTTGCTTTTTTTGTTTCATCAATTTTCTCCATCATTTGCCCGTTTTCAATCTCACTGATTTCTTTCCTCTTTATCATTCATTCCTATTCTTACTTTGGGTTTAATTCCAGCAGTATATAGAAACTGTTCTAATACAGCCCCCTTTCCGCTCCCCTTCTTTGTGCCACTGCTGTCATATATATTACATCTTTATACAGGTATTTTTTTTTAGAAGATTGTATTTATTTGAGAGACAAAGAGCAAGAGGGAGAGAGAGAGCAAGCGAGGTGAGGGGCAGAGGGAGAAGCAGACTCCCCGCTGGGCAGGGAGCCCAAAGCGAGCCTCGATCCCAGGACTCCAGGTTCATGACCTGAGCTGAAGGCAGACACTTCACCAACTAGCCACCCAGGTGCCCCCAACAGCAGTTTTATACTTGTTTTATGTTGTTGTCTCTAAGAGATGAAAATGGGGAAAATATATTTATTCTGTCAATGGCAGAATGATTCTAAGGGGGCCCCTCCCATAATGCCTGCCTCTTCATGTCCATGCCTTTGTGTACCTCTCCCCTTGAGTGTTAAGCAGGACCAGTGACCTCCTTCGAACACAACAGAATTCGGCAAAGGTGATGAACTGTCACTACTGTGATGGTGTTATGTCATATAAGGTTCCAACTTGCTAGCGGATCTGCTATGTGACTCTTGTGGCTGACTTGATGAGGTAAGGAACACTGGTGGGAAAGCCCATGGGACAAGAATCTGCAGGTAATCTCTAGAAACCATAGGAACCTCCAGCCAAGGGCTCACAAGAAGCTGAGGCCCTTAGCCCTATAAGCCCAAGGAAACTAACCTGGTAACAACCTGAGTGAGCTTGGAAGCAAATTTTTCTCCAGTCTAGCCTACAGATGAGAACATCCTGGCCAACACCTTAAAAGTATAGGGTAATAAATGTGTGTTGTATTAAGCCATATGCCAGTGTGATTTGTTACACTGCACTAGAAATAAATACACTGTTTTTTAGATGTACCTGAGTAATTACTTTTACCAGTGATCTTTATTTTTTGTATGAAAAACGAAGGACAGTTTTGCTAGATACAAACTTCTCGACTGACAGTTTGTTTTTGGCAATTAGAATATGTCATCCCACTGCCTTCTGGCCACTGTTGTTTCTTATGAGAAATGAGCTGTTAATCTTATCAAGGAATTCTTATATATAATGAGTTACTTCTCCAGGTGCTTCCAAGATTTTCTCTTTGTTTTTGGCTTCCCACAGTTTGACTATTCTGTGTATAGATGAGTTTATCCTACTCAGAGTTCACCAAAATTTTCAGATGTGCAGTTTAGTATTTTTCATCAAATACGGGAAGTTCTGGCCATTATATCTTCAAATATTTTCTTCTGCCTCTTTCTCTCTCTCCTCTCTTTTCTGGCTCTCCCATTAGGCGTCATGCATGTGTCAGTACTACTGATAATGTCCCACAGGTCTATGGGCTCTATTTTTTTTTTTTAGTTTTTTTCTGTATGTTCCTCGGACTGAATAATATCTATTGATCAATTTTCAAAGTCACCAATTTCATCTGTCAGTTCAAATCTGCTGTTAATTATTGTAATGAATTTCTGATTTTCATTACTGTACTTTCAACTGCAGAATTTCTATTAGGGACACACACATATATTCACATATATGTAAATTCTCTTTACTGCTAGCTTCTATGATGAATCACTGTCATCATGTTTTCCTTTAACTCTCTGGACTTAGTTCTTTGAACACATAATAGCTGCTCTGAAATTTTGCTAACTAAGTAAAGCTTCTGGGCCCCTTCAGAGACACTTTCTATTAGCTGGTTTTATTTCCTGTGTATGAGCTACACAGTCCTATTTCTTAGGCATGTCTCACAATTTCTGCGAAAACTGAAGATTTTAGGTGATGCTGTAGCAACCCTGGATTAATGAGGAACACCTTAAAAGTGAGGATGGGGTGGAATGTTGCTGTTTGTTTTAGTGAAATGTTCAGACTAATTATACAAAATCTGTCTCCTCAGCAGTATGCAGCCATTTACGTCTCTGCTTAGTTGTTAATATTAAATCCTGGCTTCTAGGGGCCACTCCTAAGAATCATTGATGCTTGGTCAAAATAACTATTTCTGACCAATAACTGGTCAGAGGTTGTGCTTAAACATCTTGAGCCAGCAAGGCTCCCACACTTTGCCAAGGTGGTATGTGTACAGGCTGAGGTGTACCCCAGCTCTCATTCCCTGCTCTCAGGTTCAGTCAGACATGAACAGATAACTGGGGTCCACTCTGGTCTTTCTTAAGCATGCATGGAGCCTTCCAAATTCCCAGGAATACACATAAGCTTAATGAAGCCCCAACGGCTGTCTCCTTCTCCAGGTCTCCTATTAAATGTGAGGGTGCTGTGTTGCTTGCCCCAAACAGTATCACAGCTTCAGGCAGCGGTGTTGTTGGCCTTTCCAGATCGCTTGCCACCTAAACAGACACCACTGTTATTTTCAACTATGCTCCAGGCATAGGGCATTTTCACTGAGCTCCAAAAGCAGGTCAGCCCACTGGCAGCAAGGAGAGTGCCGGCTCTCGTGATAATTGCCACAGAGGCTGCTGGGGGGCAGGAAGGGCAGATGGGGGCAGCCACTTTGGGTTCAATTTCTTCTCATTCAAGTTTCTTATGGTAAAATTTAGATAACTTATTTAAAATCATTCTTCTTTTCTACTATAGGCATTTTAAAGTTATAAATTTCTCTCTAAACACCACTCTAGTATATCCCATAAATTTTGATATACTGTATTTTCATTAGCATTCAGTTCAAAACACTGTTTAATTTCCAAACATCTGAGGCTATCCTAGATATTCGAATGAAATTCCATTGTGTAGTTAGAGAACAAATTTTTATAATTTCATAAAATTTACTGAGACTTTTTTGCCAGCATATAGTTTATCCTGCTGTTTTATCATGTACACATGAAAAAAAAATGAATATTCTGAAGGTGCTGGGTGCAATTTTCAAAAATACCAAGTAAATGAGCTTGATATTTTTCAGATTTTCTCTAGTTATTGATTATCTAGTTGTTCTATTAATTGCTGAGAGATGTTAAAATTTTCAGTTATGACTGTGAAGGAGTCCACTTTTCCCTTTATCAATTTTTTGCCTCAAATTGGGATCTCTTATTGTGTACATGTCCTATGACCTGCATTCCTCCTGATGAACTGTCCCATCTGTCACTGTCTTTCTTTAGTCCTGGTAATAGTTTATGTCTTAAAATAGATTTTATATGTTATTAATATAGCCACTCTGGCCTTCTCTTAATTACCATTTGCACAGTATATCGTTACCCATTTATCTACTTTCAACCTATCTGTCTCTCTATATTTAAAGCATATCTCTTGTAGGCAGCGTATAATTGAGTCTTGTCTACCCCTTTTAGGCAATTTCTAGCTTTTAACTGGAGTGTTTTGTCCATTAATGTTTAATATAATTATTGCCATAATTGAGATTTACCATTTTATTACTTGTTTTCCATTTGTTTCCTCTATTGTTCCCCTTCTTCTCTTTACTGCCTTTTTTGTACTATTAGACCATTTTTAGCATTCCATCTTAATGTCTCTATTGACTTCTTAGCTATACATCTTTGCATTATTGTTCTTTTTTTTTTTTTTTTTTTTACTGGTTGGCCTAAGGATTGGAATATACACTAACCTGATCATAAACAGGATTTATATAAATATACTATTATATTATATGCATCTCATTTGTATTTAAAAGCAAAATCCTAAAATCAGGAAAACACACGTATAAGCACCAGACCCTAGTTTACTATACATGTGATTACTCTTGAAAAAGTTTTGGGAAGCACCAAATGCAATTAGCCAAGTTACAGAGGAAGAGACATTGCTTGGAGGTCTAAAACATAGTTATGCGTCACGTTGTACTAAAGCAGGAAAGAGGGGCAACAGTGGAGGAAAGCAATCTAGATGATCGCCTACAATTTTGCTAATAATTCACCACAGAAGAGAAAGTCAAGAAGGTCAGATGGTATAATGTCTCCAAACAGGATTTCACCCAGAAACAATTTTTTTCATTAATGAAAAACTGCAAATTTAGTAAAGCAGCAGTGCAAAGAAAACAGCATTCCCTGATAACTACTCTCAACAGTGATGGTATATTTACAGTTCTTTAATACCTTTTAAAAAATTACACATAAGTGTAATCATAATCTAATAACTTAATCTTTTCTCCGGGCATGAGAATTTTAAAAATTTTGTGAAATGAGGGGTGAAATTTTCAGACAGAAAAAACTCCTTCATTTAGGACAGATTTCTTGGAATAAATTAATTAGAAGACAATTTATTGGACAAAAAGATCTCCCAATTCTAAGGATCTAATATATACTTCTAAACTGTATGCTACAAGTGCTTTCATAAATTCCCACAATTAACGCTTCTGTTTTATCATCACACTTGGAATATCATTGGCAAAATCTTTCATTTCTGAAAAGCTAAAAATAATTTTTCACCTCACTGCTACAGGTTTCTTTGATTCTCCCTAACTTACTTTCATGTGTTTCGCCATGAGGATTTTACCTGCTGTATCAAGAGGAGCCCTGAGATGCTTTCCTCAGGTTCCTATGGGGATTTGCTCTACGGATTTAGCTTCTAGAGCTTCAGCTGACTGCCCTTCAGGTCAGTTACATGAACACTGACTCTGAAGATATAAACACACCTAAGATAAGGTCTCTTAATGTTATTTTCTTAAAATGTCCAACACAATCTTAGAATTTTTAGAGTGAGCCCAAATGGGAAAATGAAGACGATAATAATGGGTTCCTTATAATTCCCACTATTAGAATCAGACTCCTCTGCATAACCCTAACAGCATACTAACCTGGTTAGAAATATTATCAGGATTTGTACACGGGTACTATTATATGCATCAAATTTGTGTTTAGAAACTCTAATATTTCTGGACAATACAGAACCCTAAGTGTTCATTTTGAAGCATGATGTCTGAAAGCACAGGTGTACCTTGTTTGTGCCGTGCTTTATTGCACTTTTTACACATGGAAGGTGTGTGGAAACCTGCATCATTGCCCAAGTCTATTGGTACGATTTTACCAACACTATTTGCTCACTTCATGCCTCTGTACCACACGTGGGTAACTCTCACAGTATTTCAAACCTTTTCCTTATTGTTCTATTCAGTCTGGTGATCTGTTACCAGTGATCTCTGATGTTACTGTTGTAATGGTTTGGGGGCACAATGAACCGTACCCACATAAGAAGTGAAACTTAAGCAATAATGACAGGCCGTTATCCCATCTCTCCCCCTCTCAAGCCTCCTGATTCCTTGAGACATAACAATNTGCTCCATGAAGAGACAACAATGCCCGGTGACAGCACAGCTGCTTACAACAGGGTTTACAGACCATTTAAGCCCACTGTTGAAACCTACTGCTCAGAAAAAAAGATTCATTTCAAAATGCGACTGCTTGTTGACAGTGTAACTGGTCAGCCAAGAGCTCGGACGGAGACGGACAGTGAGATTAACGTTGTTTTCATGCCTGCTGACACAAGCTCCCTTCTGCCGCCGACGGATCAAGGAGTGATTTCAACTTTCGAGTCTTATCAGTTAACATACATCTCCTAAGGCTCGAGCTGCCGCAGGTAGTGAGTCCTTCGCTGGATCGAGACCAACTGAAAACCTTCCAGAAAGCCTTCATCATTCTACGTGGCGCTAAGAACACGCCTC
>NC_048226.1:18315581-18357640 GCF_002007445.2 Ailuropoda melanoleuca | reverse complement strand
ATACAGTTACGGGAGGCGGGGGGTGGGTGGGAAGCACATTCACAAGACTGCTCTTTTAAACAATTTGGTTTAAAAAAAAAAAACTCACCATAATTGCAACAAATCTTCACAAAGGCGAGAATAAGAAGTTGGGTGTTAACCAAAGACAAGCGTTAAATGTTTTATATACATGGGCACATACATTTTAAACTAAATAGAATTTAAGTCTGCCCTTGGCAAGAAAAGTTTGCTTCTGGTAAACTCACCTCCATGTTCTAGAAATACTCGAACACATCTTTCCTTCCCTCTTGCTGCAGAGAAATGAAGCAGGGTCCAGCCATTAGCATCCCGGCCATTGGGAGAATAGCCTTGTTCTAGCATCTTCCGTACCTGTGTGAACATCCCCAGCGGCCACTGCAGCCTGAATCTGCAATTCTTCCTGGAGTTCAGGGTTCCTTCGACAATGGTGGTGTAACATCCTAGCGGAGTCTGCTTTTTACAAAGGATTCATTAGGTCACCGGGAACAGCCTTTGAGGGGAAGCAAGAATACAAGAAATTTAGAATACGTGGCTCCTCATGGTGTGTCTGTTAAATGGCATAGAATTTTCCATTGTTAAATTGTGTAAATCTGAGTAATGACCGTTCATCCGACTACAGCTAAGTAACATGCACCTGTTATGACCAAATTTCCCTAAGATTACAAAAGATTTCAAACAAAAAGCCAGGCTTAAAGCTCTAAATTGCTGAAACAGGACATTTCTTCTGTAGTCTTTTGAAAACTCAAAGCAAAGATCTCATGAACGTAGCAGCATTATTTCAGGTATAACGGAAGATGACGCTGGACAGCTAGAAAATGGGAGACAAGAGAGGAGCTGGATGGGTTTGATTTCCCTCATGCACAGTTATAAACCATTCAAGGATTCTATCACAGATTAGTGAGTGAACAGGGACAGTTCACGTGGACAACTGGCAGACTATGGACAAGTGGACAATTCATAGACTATAAAGACTACAGACCTTTAACTATGAGAAAGCAGTTAAAAAAAAAAGTAAAAAACTTTAGGTGAGTCCTAAAGTATTTCAACAATATTTTATTTTTAGCCCTAAAGGGCGAAAGGTTTGGGGAGGGAGGGGGAAGGGGAAGTAGGTGGGGTGAATTAAAGTAAAATGCACAGATAACATGTATTTTCTTTTGTTTATTTCTTTTTCTCTTTCTCTCCTCCCTACTTTATTATTTGATGCACGATTAACCACCCCTCTTTTTCTGCCACATATCTTTTCTACTAATTTGTTTTCCAGAAGTTTGACTCTTGCAGAGTACCAAGATCACACAAAATATGTGAACATTGTAAGAACTGAAACATTCTGTGGACTCACCACATGAAAAAAATCATTTTAAAGAAAAAGGAGTGTACTGAATTTCTGCACTCTCTAATAGATCACAAAAGAGGTGTGCACTCAGACTCAATATAAAATGAGATCTCCTTCCTGTGAAGAAGAAAAGTCCAAACTGAATTGGTGAAAAGTGGCATCGTACACATGTGTGTGCAAAAACTTTGGCAGTGCATTTTTAAGCTTTACAGAAGCTTACAGAAGCTTAAACTAACATGCTTCTAAAAAGCCATTCCATCTGGGCTAATTTTAAGGAATAGATTAGACTCATCTTCTAATTAGTAGGCTTCCATTTCTAAAAATAAAAAATTATGTGATAAAGTCCTTTAAAGACATTTTGGTCTCCTATGTAGGTTAGACATCTTGGGATAATCTTGTTACCAATAATAATTTATCTTGTAAAACTTCTCGTTATATATTGTACAAAGGTAAACTTAAGCCTGACCTAGGTCAAATCGTCACAGCTTAAGAGTAAAATCAAGTATCTTATGTTGTTTTGTACATTGAAAAATGGTTATTTTTAAACTCCTACATATTATTATTAAGTAACAAAATTTAAAATGAGAAATTTCCTGACAATTTGTTTTCTTAATAAACATGATTTCCCCCTTATCTCTTCACTCAACTACTTTTTCAATCAACACTAAAATCAAGTCTCCTGTCTTGCTGCAGAGAAATGAAGCAGGGTCCAGCCATTAGCATCCCGGCCATTGGGAGAATAGCCTTGTTCTAGCATCTTCCGTACTGTGTGAACAACCCCAGCGGATGTTCCAAAATCGTTTTGGAATAGGTTTTTGCTTGTTTTTAGAGTTATAAGACAAGATGTTGAAGACCGTTAGAAGAAATTAATGAAAACTACTACTAAGTGCTCAAAACAATCAGCTTCAGATTTTTTTTAAAAAAATGAGACAATTATTTTGGCACTTAAATGAGGTCTACTATGCAAGATCCAATCAATGTCAAAGCAAACCTGGATTTTCTTTTAGCAAATGCTGTGTGTCGTATACATTAGTTGATTCGAAGGAAAAGCAAGAACTGCACAGATGACCAATGACCCTCAGTCACCTACCTTATGGAAGAACGTCCCTTCTCCTGATACGTGGATTGCCTAATAACCATTGTGCACATACAGCATCGTGAGGAGGAGGCTCGGAGTGTGTCCAGATGGCGGCGTGAGTGAGCTTTAACCTAAAAACAAATACCAATTATGGGAAGATTCCTCAAAATAATAAAGAGTCAGAGTTGCTGCACCGTCTACTTTTTGACAAGCTTAAATTTTAGCACTTTATAACAAACTTACAGAGCAGAGAAAGAACTCAGATCAATGCTTCAAGAAAATCATCTTGGTACCTATGTTAATCTCCAAACTGGTATAGACTACGGTTTATTTTCAGGAATTTTTTCCCCTAAAAGGGCAGTTTTTTGTAAATAAATAAAGATAATTTAAAAAAAAATCACACATTTGGTATTTGGATACAAACACAGGTTCCTTTTATTTTTTTTGCTCTATTCAGAATATATTTTCAGACTTGATTCAACTGAATTACTTTTTAACTGACACTGTAGGCGCTTGCTCTTTCTAAACAGGATAAAAATGAAAGTATGTGTTCATTCAATACAGTAGGCGGCCAGGGACAAAATGGAATCTATGACAACTAAAAGGAGATTATGTCTTTAAATGCTGGTACTTCATATGCCCAAAAAGCATTACGTTAACCATTTTGAAATTGTTGTTCCTTTATGCCTACATCAAAGTAGGTAAAAGATTAACAGCATTTCTTGCCGGGTTCCCCACACGAATTTTAAAAAAAACATTTCTCTACAACTTTAAGAAAAAGGGCCTTTCTCCATGTAAATTAAATCCTAGGTCTGTGAATTCCACTAAGGTTAAGAGTACACGCTAAGTTCCACACATTACACTAGAATCACTCTAGGAATTACTCACTGGGAAAATTGCCACCCCTTCCCCATGGGGTGGGTGTGCTAAGCCCTGTGTCACTTAAACAGGAAAGGTCAGGTGACCTGGCAACCTGACATGCTTTTGGGAAGACTGGCAGTCACAGGTGCTCCTGGGTGTGCACCAGAATTTTCAACCCACCCAAATTAGGGTAGTCCACTTGGACCCTTTCCTTTTTCCACACCTTCTTCTCCCTTGTCAAACTTCTAAAGGCCAAAGAGTTGACCAAGATGCACTTGGAAATAATATCTGACTTAAAACTGCCTATCATTTCTAAAAAAAAAAAAAATGAATTAGACATGATCAGAACAACTCCTACAAGGCAAGCTGCAAAAAATGCGGAACTATCCTTACAGAAATGCCCAATTCTGAGAGAGGGGCAAGAAAAGAAATATACAATATGAGCTTGGAGCATCTCACTGTGCCAAAAAGGAAGTGCTCAAAGAAAAATGCAGTGATGGGGCTATGTCACAGGAACACAGGAGCCAATGAATACAGCTCTCAGTAGCCAAGATGGAACAATTTCAACACAATAATTCAAGTACTACTGGAGTCTAACCTGAAGTATAGAAGATTGATATGCCCATATTGCTATCACTCTTTGAATAAATAAATAAAGGAGGGGAGAAGAAACAAAATCTGTGCATAATTCCAAAGAATTGCGTAGATTCTCCCTACTCAAGGAGGTAGAATATAACTCCCCTGTCCTTTAGTGTGGGCCATGCATAGCGACTTCCTTCCAATGAGGACAGCACGGAAAGGGAGGGAAAGAGCAACTTCATCGTGCGAAACCTGAAAGACATTGTCTCAGCTCAGTGATCATGGTGAACAGCAGCAGTGCCAAGTCATGTTATTAGTATGATATAATGAGAATGGCAATTTACCTTGGTGATCTTTTTCTCCAAAGCACATAACCTCAGTCTAATCATGAGAAAAATACCAGACAAATTCCAATTGAGATACCTGGTCAGGTATCTACAAAATACCTGACCAGTACTCCTCAAAATGTCAAGGCCATCAAAAACAAGGAAGTCTGAGAAACTGTCACGGCCAAAAAGAGCTTAAGGAGGCAAGATAACTAAATGTAATGTGGTGTCCTAGATGAGATCCTGGAACAGAAGAAAGGTATTAGGTAAAAGCTAAGGAAACCTGATTATGATATAGATTTTAATTAATAATAATGCTCACTGTTGGTTCATTAACTGTGACAAATGCATCTATGATATAAGATGTTAGCGGAAACTGGGTGTGGAGTATATGGGAATTCTGTACTATCTGTGCATGTTTTTCTATAGAATCTTTTCTATAAAATAGTTTTCTATATAAATCCAAAACTATACTAAAATAAAAACTCTATTTAAAAAATGCAAACTGAGGTCTCCAATGATGAGCCTCCAGCATTTTCCACAAATGAACAGGTGATTACTTTCTACATGAGCTACATTTCAAAAATCAACACCACTGGATACCTTATTTCCAAGGGTGTCCTTGGTATCCCCTGCCTCCCAAGAGAAGTGGAGATGACCGTCCACGGTTTCAAGCCTTTAAGAATCCTTGTTCTTACTGTCTTCCATCTACCCGTGGCCCCTTACCCAGAGGCAGATGGGGTATGCGTGGAGGAGGACATGCAAGGTGGGAGCGGAGGAGAATACGAAATGCTATTAATTTATTAATAATATCAAGAAAAGGCTGCATTAAAAGATGAAGTGACTCTTTCTCTCAACAAGAAAGGTGCACAAACCACAGTAACTCGTGATAATGCTCTATGGGCTCCTTCACTCAGACAAATGAAAAGTCCACTGAGTGCATGACGTGTGTTTGGCACACTGCTGAGCCTCGGCCACTGGTGTTACCTCTTGGTAGAACTTTAACAGAAAGTTCTCGGGGAACCTGGGTGGCTCAGATGGTTAAGCGGCTGCCTTCAGCTCAGGTCATCATCCCAGGGTCCTGGGATCGAGCCCCACATCGGGCTCCCTGCTCCTCGGAGAGTCTGCATCACCCTCTCCCTCTGCCCCTCTTCCCACTTGTGCTCTCTTTCACTCTTGCTCTCTCAAAGAAATAAAATCTTAAAAAAAAAAAGGAAAGTTCCGCATACTTAAAATAAATCAAATATACCTAGAAATGTTAAGATCATTTTTCTCTTTTCTGACAATACTAAGTGCTATAAATAATAACCATAGATTTGAACCAAAAAAGCACACTTCACATGCATCAGTCTTTCCTGGAAAAAATAGACACTTAGTTCCTGTCAGCTGTATCCCTTAAGTTTTGAAGGGCAATGACTTATTACCAAAATATCCATTATAATAGCGAAGGCACGAGACAAGTAGTAAATTTTATCTTGGTGTTATGCGAGTTTGCACTTAACAGAATTTAGCTATCCACATGTGAATAAATTTTTTTTAAAAGACTACTGAACCGAAAAAGGAAATACACCATCCAGTGCTAAAGGTGTCTCTTAAAAATCACAGAGGAAGTCCAGAGATGAGATTGGAAAAAAGTCTATTTCCCCTCATGTGGAAGTTCGAAAATCTGAGAGCTTCTGGAAGTCACCTATAAAATGAAAGAATATGGCCATGGAGGCAATTTTCTAAAGAAATATATGTAAATGTGAGTTGTTTTAAATTAATGACTCAGAATGACTAAAATTCTGAGGGTGCAATCTTAGAAATTCCATTTCAGGTTTCAGTCAGAAAAGAGAAAAAAAAAAACATTCAAACAAGGAAGACTTCAGAATTACGTATCAAAATGAGCCACTTCCCCAATGCGGGAACACATTTTGGGGAATGTGTGTTGGGATTGTTTGGTGAATGTGTGTTGATAATGGGATAGTGTGTTGAATAGTGTATTTAAATTTTATGAACCCATCTTTTTCTACCCTACACGGTATCAAAGGAAAACCATTCAGGCCTCTGAGCTTTTACACTGTTGACCATACTAGACTATAAATTTAGGAATTAAAATGTTACCACTAAATTCCATAAAGATGCCAAGTGAACTTGCATTAAGTTGAAACCAAATTTCTTGCTTCACATAATTAAAAGACGTTTATATTCATAGAACAGAGCGAAGCGTAAAATAACTATAAAACAAAATACAGTTAAGACCTGTCTAAAATTGTATAAAACTTTCACCAGATATGCCACATGTCCCCATTTTTCTCTGGCATAAATGATTAGTCTCTAATGGCTTTTTGCATATTATTTTCACTAAAAGTCCACACATTTTTGGATTAAGTGATACAAATTAGAACTGTGCTTTCAGATTTCACACAAACTAGAAACAAGATAACAGCTTGCTACTCAAAAAAGGAAATAAGCATTTCTTTGTAGAGCAAACAGAGATACAGGCTGGTATGAAAATAAAATCAGCAACTCCAAGGATAGTGGCTCTGAGAAAAAAAACCGTCACAGGCTCACAGGTCCTAGATGGCTGCAGGAACACAAGGCCCAAAGCATGCCACATCACTGAGGTCTATACTGAACAGCACTATTTGTATGATCAAGAGCTTGCAACCCAAAATCAAGTAGAAGTGTGTTTTAGTATCACTCCACATAGTTAGCATGGCTTTTATGTTCTAGAACAAGTAAGGGCATTCATATTTCCTCCAAATTGCTGGGCCTCCGTGTAACACAAGGATGTATTATCATGCACGACTTATCTACAATTCTCATACGTTCCAGCAGGAAAAACCAACCATTTTCATGGAATGTGGAAGAGGCAAGAGAGGAAATTGTATAACTCACTTAATCCAGGCTCCACTCAAGGTTTAAATCACAAGTATTGTAAAGGAGGAGTTCTTGTCAATATTACCCTAATAACTCACGTCTGGCACAATCATCTTAGCAGCCTCACGTCAATACTGAGGAAGTTAGCAAGAAAGCAGACAATCATTCTCTACTTAGGGAGTGTCTTCAGTTGGGAATGACATGAAAGGCTGTCAGTCAGATATCAGGTACGCTTATATAAACTTTATCTGACTTTAGACTTTTTGGGAATCGTATGAATTTCTATGTTATCAAAGTTAAGTGCAAAGAAAATAGATATTATATATAGCATAATATTAAGCAATTCTGAACGGTATCACTTCAGGTATAAAGACAAAACTATGGAGCCAAAGCATCCTCAAAATACATCACTGAAGATCTTCAGTTAAAATCAGTTATTCTCCCTATGTGACTATAAATCTGTATTTGGTTATCAAATAAATTGGGTTCTTTACCTTTTTTTTTTCTTTAAAAACCCATGTACCTGGCAAGAGAATTCAGACAAAGTTAACTACCGGGTTGAAAAATGTAAACTATCTAACTGTCCATGTTGGTAAATAATTACCCAAATTAAATGTTTTAAATGTTCAGCATGACCTAGACCAAACACTCTCAGTCATGCTAGTATTTGGAACCAATACCAACAATTTATATATATCTATAGATATATATATAGATATATATATACCCTAATCCTAGAAAAACTGTTAAAAGCTGAGAGGGGATCAATGAAATATTTAAGCAATGAGAATAATCTGGATGGCAACCAGGAGAAAGCAATGTCCTTTCTGTACCTTCCATGCTTGACTTGCCACAGACCCGCTCTCTTACCATCTCAGGTGGTAACACCCCTTGCAAATGAAAACACGCTAGAGTTCTATCTAAAGTAGAAAAAATATTTAAGTGAGAAGGCCTGAACAGAAAATACAGAATTCATTTTTACCTTAAACACATACTTAAAATATGTTAGCATTAAAAAAAAAAAAATTCCTAAAGTCATCATTAGGCATCTCTCTGGTGATTTGCTTATTTAAATGAAGAAAATTGCCTTTAACTTGATAGACCTCAGCATAGCTTTTACTGAAATGAAGTGGGCCCTATATAAAGGCTGCCCTAAATGTTCACCATGGGAGCAGTGACTGCCAGATACTGATTTTCAGTCTCACTCAGTAGCATACACTCTCCCTTTGGTGTCAAGTTCCAGGTCTCAAGAAAAACACAAACCCTCAGAGCACTTAGAAGTATCTTTAGTAATGTCTTCACAATTAAAAGAATCAGGAAAGACATTATTTTTGGAGAAGGCAGAAAGTCCAGTGGAACAGAGTAAATCAAAAATTTCCTAACAACTTCTGCTATTTTAAGTACTTCTTTGTACCTGAAATTCCCTAAACAATCTGAGATATTAAAATAACTCTGAGATTAACCAGTCACTTTATACCCCTGTTATTGGATGGCAGAGAAGTCATTCACTTGACTAACTTCTGAATTAACTCATATAATTTCCCTGATCATATTCCCTCTTTAGGAATTATATGGATGTCCTAAACTTACCTTTAGTGCATTTTCAGAGGCAGCAGCAGAAATGTGATCATATGAATGAGGTGCTTATATTTCAACCTAATAAATTATTATAGGGTTTTGAAATGAAAAATCTCATCTATGAAGAGTGCAAAAATAAAGCCCTAAATTCTAAACACACCAAAACATTCCTGTGCTTGCACACTCCTGAGTGTCAAATAATTAACATAATATTGTAAAAAGTTTTTTAAGTTCTAGAAAATCAATGGTGTAACAAATATTACTTATCTTTATAACAGTTTCAAAATCCATCCACATCTGTCACACAGAAACACATAAAAGCCACGGGAGCTAATTATATTCAAGTGCTTCAGGGGCAAATTCTGCTTTCAAACTATCCACACTATCCAGGTACACAGATTCCACTAGAAAAAAAGTCACATTATTTTCCGAAACTCATAAATTTCAAGCCATTACTGTACCTTCCTCTACCAAACCCTTGTCAGTTAGTTAACTCAAAAGATTTTCTGATAGAGGTAGAGGAAAGGTGATAGGAAGACATAAGGGGAAAACAGAAAATTGTGGTTTAATTAAAAAGCAGAGTCATTCAGAATTACCAAGCAATTAACAAGGAACTGAGGAATTCCCATGAGAGTAAGGTGGGGGGGAGCTACAAAAAGGTCTCAAAGTCTCAGAGCAGGGTAAGTGGTACAGCGTACCGAGAGATAATGCAGAAAACGGAAACACAACGTACAGAGAGAAAGGGGAAAATATATTTCTGAGATAAAGCAGTTATTAATTAAAATCTTAAGGATCAGGCACAGGCAGTGTTTTGTTTTTTCTGGGAAACTGGGTGCCAGGAAAGAGTTACATTTCCAGGTAACTACACTGAAAATAAAGCAACGCTTAATGAGGTAGGGGCCAGGAATAAACAATGGGGGAGGGGAGGTCTGGCTCATTACCTTTATAGAGGATGCTGGTCAGAGGCTCTCTGCTGCTTCTCTGGTGGGTGGCTTGACCCCTTCCTGCTCTATCGTCTTCTCTAGCCAGTTCAAACCTGGAAAGCAGAAACCAGTGAGTGGTGCAGTGACCCAGGGGCGAGGAGGAGGGGGCTCTGAGGAAGGGGTAGCAAAGAAGAGTGGTAAGGGCAGACAGGAAGAAGCAGTGATTCTCTCTCCCAGCCCGCCCCCTTCCCCTCGGGGGAGGTAACTGACTTTACCTGTCTCCTCAGCTGCTGCTTCTCTTCCTCCTTTCAGCCTTCTCCACACTCACCAACTTCTCCATTGAACAAACACTCCAAGCAGGGCCGGACACGAGTGTTCCTGATCCTTCTCGGTGCTCACGGCCCCAGCCCGGCAAGCATCCGGACAGTCGAGCAGAACTGGGGAGACGGTCCTGACCGCCGGGCAGCCTCGGGGCAGGGGTGCAGGGAGGAAGTCCCGGCTCGAGTGGGGGGGGCAGCCCCGGTCTGAGGGCTCGGAGCAGGGGCTGCCGCGCTCCGGGCCGGAGGCTCCCAGCTACGGGGGCACACGGGAGGTCTCGGGGCAGCGAGGTCCCGGGTCATACAGGGTCCGAAGTGCCAACTGCGGGGGCTCCAGGCAGGGGGCTTTCGGGATGCACTTTGCACTGGGCCACCCCCGCCCCCTCCCTCCAGCACTTTGGGGTCACTGGGATG
This sequence comes from Ailuropoda melanoleuca, assembly GCF_002007445.2. Lineage (NCBI taxonomy): Eukaryota > Metazoa > Chordata > Mammalia > Carnivora > Ursidae > Ailuropoda > Ailuropoda melanoleuca. The sequence continues at coordinate 18,347,351 of NC_048226.1, read as the reverse complement.
GGACCAAGCCTTCAGCAGCCAATCAGCGGCCGCATCGGAGCCTGAGCCCGGAGCCGTAAACCAGGTCCGGGGTGGGTGGGTGGGGGGTGGGGGCGACTTGGTTGGTTGGTTGCTTCCTTCTCTCCTCCTTACCCCCAGCGGCCCCCACCCCTTGCCTGCCGTAAAGCCGTCTGCGCATTCGCGACAGTTAGAGGAGGCGTGCCGATCGAGGTTGGGAGTCGTCTCCGATTGGTCTCACTCACTTCCCCCTCGGCTTCCCCCCTGTGGCTTCCGATGCTCCGCCCCTGGCGGAGGGACTCGATGCGGTTGCTAAGAGACACTGTACGCCGAACGGGATCTCTGCGCATGCGGAAGGAGAGATCAGCGGGTGCTTTCCGCGAACTACGGTGGCCCGAAGGGTGATGCTGTTCGTTCGAATGGCAATGTGAAGGCTGAGTCTCCCAAGCCAGATCACCGGCAGGTAACTGGGAGTGACAGCGGAGCTCTGCGGCGGGAAAGGCGTGTGTGCGGCCAACTGAGAGGCTGGTCCAGGGGTCTAAGGTTGGGGAGGCGGCAGTCCCCAGGAAGCGAGGAGAGGGACGCCATGCGCCGCAGCCCCTCCTCAGCTCTCTTTGGCCGAGGGTGCTGGGTCCGTGGCTCATCTTTCGGTCCCTGAGGCCCCATTAGCTACCCGGCTGGGCTTTCCTCGCCTGGCGAGAAAAAGAGGACTCTTTGGGATGGCGGTGACACTCCAAGAGCTTTCACGCAAGGACAGCGACCCTCACGGATTTCTGACAATGAAGGGGAAAGGAGAATGGAAATACGCGAGATGGACATGTTTATTGAGTGCATGTATTCATTTAGCAAGTGTTTATTGGCCGGGCACTGTTCTAGCCGTTAGGGAGATAACAGTGAACAAGGTGGTTGCAATCACTTGTCCTCGTGGAGTTTTCGCTTTAACAGGGGAGACAGATAAGCAAAATTATCACACAGGGTTAGGTTATATAAAGAAAGTCAAGGAGAATTAGAGGATCGAGTTTGACTAGGACGTATTGACTATTTTAGATAGGTAGTCAGGAAAGGTCTCTGAGGAAATGACATTTGAACAGAGATCTGAATGAGGAGGAACCAACCGTGGCAAGATCTGCGGCATGGGGGCGGAGGGAGGAATTTTGCAGGCAGGTAGAATCAACAGTCCAAAGCCTCTGATGCTGGAATATCCTTTGCTGTTTAACAGAAACTGCAAGGAAGAAGACCAGCGTAGTCAAGCCGAGTGAGTAAGAGGGAGAATGATTGATAATAAGATGGGGATGTGGGACAGGTGGCAGACCTTTGCAGGACCTTGTAAGCCATGGTAGAGAAGTTACAGTATCCTATTTATGTTTTGAAAAGATCACTGGCTGGCTGCTCAATGGAAAAGGCTAGCTGGAGCAGGGTTACTGCAAATGTGGAAGGCTACTATAGTAATCCAAACAAGCACTGACATTATTTTAAACTAAGCCATCCAATACACCAGACATTTGGCTACAGCTAATGTCCACACAGAATGGCCTACTTAATTATATAAAGGAAGTAATGTAGTGCATCGATTGCTTTTGTGTAATGAGATATATTAAGATGTTGTGTGGCAGATGGGAGTCAGTGCAAACACTTTCAATTTGCCCCCCCCCCGCATGTTTTCTTTTATACTATCATTCATTCAAGAAATACATGTTTGGTGCTTTCCTCATGAGATACCTATTGGCCTATATTAGTAAACAGCTCGGTCCTGCCCAGGAAAGCTTATAGTCAAAGTGTGGGGAAACCAAACTAGAAAATAATTATAGACAAATGTAATGAGATAAATACTGTAGTATAGGCTGAAAGAGCACTTTTCAGGGCCCCCTAATCCTGAGTTGGAAATGTAAAAGGCTTCCCTGGGACTGCAGGTTTTCAAATTAAAGGTTGAGAGTGGGAGGGAGAAGGTTGAATGTGGCTTAGTCAGAAAGAATGTGCCAAGCAGAGCTTGGGAACCCTTAAAGTGCACAGTTTCTGAGGATTTTAGAGAAAGCCTGTAGCTTAGTTTGTGGAGCAGATTGGTGAGATGATTCCATGAGGCAGATCTTGAAGGACTAGCTAAGCTATATCCAGGGGTTTGGACTTCATCCTAAGGAGAGTGGAGAGGTTTTTCAGAACAAAGTGGGTGTAGGGTGGGCTAAGAATAACCATTTAGCAAGAAATCTGTTAGTTGTCTGGGTGGAAGTGGTATACTGCAGTAGTGCAAGTCAGGGTGGAGAGAAGTGAGCTAAGGAAGGGTCCGGAAAGATGTCCAGATTTCTATCTTGGGTGCCTAGGAGATAGAGTCACCATAAACTGAGAGGTAGAAGAAAAAAAGTTTGAGGGGCCATAGAAGTTGAGTTGAATTTGTGCTAAAGGTGCCTGTGGGACCTCCAAGTGGAACTCTCTGATGGCATTTAGCTACTTGAGTATGGAGCCCAGAAGACAGCTAGATCCTAACTGTGGATTCTGGAATTGTCAGCATGGAGATAGTAATTGAAGACATTGAGAGTCCATGAAATTGCTCCAAGAGAAAGGAGGATTGAACGCTTAAAGATGCCAACATTCCCCCCCCCAATTTTATTGAGAAATAATTGATATACATCACTGTATCTATCAGTTTAAGGCATACAGCATGATGGCTTGATTTACATATATTGTGAAATGATTGCCACAGTAGGTTCAGCTAACATCCATCTTCCCCTCTAGATGCAATGAAAAGAAATGAAAGGAAAAAAGGGAAAGTTTTTTTTTTCTTGTGGTGAAAACTCTTAGAATTTACTCCCTTAGCAGCTTTCCTTATATCCTACAGCTGTGTCAGCAATAGTCATCACGTTGTACCTTACATCTCTAGTGCTCATTTAACTTATAATTGGAAGTTTGTACCTCTTGGCCACCTTCCTCCAGTTCCCCCTCCACCCCACCCCTGCCTTTGATAACCACAAGTTTGATCTCTTTTGCTAGGAGTTTGGGTTTGCTTTTTGTTTAGATTCCACATATAAGTGAGATGATACAGTATTTGTCTTTCTCTGACTAACGTAATGCCTTCAAGGTGCATTCATGTTGTTACAAATGGAAAGATTTCCTCATTTTTTATGGTTGAATAATATTCCATCATATATACATACCACAACTTCTTCATCTGCTTAGGTCACTTCCATGTCTTGGTTATTATAAATAATGCTATTGGGAACCCGGGGGTGCAGATGTGTTTTCAAGGTAGTGTTTTTGATTCTTTTGGATATATCCTCAGAAGTGGAATTGCTGTATCATAATGTAGTTCTATTAATTTTTTAAGGATCCTCCATACTGCTTTCTATAGTGGCTGCATGAATTTACATTGCCAGCAACAGTGCACAAGGGTTCCCTTTTCTCCATATCTTGCCAGCATTTGTTGTCTCTTTTTGATGAGGGTGACTCTTAACAGGTGTGAAGTGATATCTCATTGTACTTTTAATTTGCATTTCCCTAATGAGTGGTGATGTTGAGCATCTTTTCATGTATTTTGTTGGCCTTTTATATGTCTTTGGGAAAAGGTCTATTTAGCTCCTTTGCCTGTTTTTAAATTGGATTATTTGTGGTTTTTGTTACTGAGTTGTATGAGTTCTTTATATATTTTGGGTATTAATCCCTTATCAGATGTATGGTTTGCGAACATTTTTTTTCTATTCCATAGGTTTTCGTTTTATTTTGTTGATGATTTATTCAGCTACGCAGAAGCTTTTTAGTTGGATATAGTTGTACTTGCTTATTTATTTTGTTGCTTATGCTTTAGGTGTCATCCAAAAAAACCATTACTAACACCCATGTCAAGGGGCTTTATTTCTGTTTTCTTCTAGAAGTTTCATGGTTTCAGGTCTTACATTAAAAAGTCTTTAATCCACTTTGAGTGAATTTTTGTGTGTGTAAGATATGGGTCCAATTTCATTCTTTTACATGAATATCCAATTATCTCAGCACCATTTATTGAAAAGACTGTCTTTTCTCCATTGAGTATTCTTAACTCCCCTGTCAGATGTTAGTTGGCTGAATATATGAGGATTTATTTCTGGGCTCTCAACTCTGTTCTGTTGGTCTGTTTGTTTTTATGCCAGTACCATACTATTTTGGTAACTATAGCTTTATAGTATAGCTTGAAATCAGGAACTATGATGCCTTCTACTTTGTTCTTTCTCACGATTATTATTATTATTATTATTATTATTTTTTGGCTATTTGGAGTCTTTTGTGGTTCTATATAAATATTAGGAATGTTCTTTCTACTTCTGTAAAAAATACCATTGGAATCTTAATAGGGATGACATTGAGTCTATAGATGGCTTTTGGTAGTATTGACATTTTAACAATATTAATTCTTCTGATACAAGAACACAGGTTACCTTTAATTTGTGCCTTAGAATTCTTTCATCAGTGTCTTGTGATTTTCAGAGATCTTTCACCACCTTAGTTACATTTATTCCTAAGTGTTTTATTACTTTCGATGCTATTATAAATGGAATCAATTTCTTTATTTCTTTTTCAGAAAATTTGTTGTTAATGTATAAAAATGCTGCTGATTTTCATATTTAATTTTATATCCTGAAACTTCGGCTGAATTTATGATTAGATGTAACATTTTTTTTTGGTTGAGTCTTCAGGACTTTCTTTATATAAAATCATGTCACCTGCAAATAGAGACAGTTTCACTTCTTCCTTTCCAATTCTGAAGCCCTTTATTTCTTTTTCTTGCCTGATTGCTCTCCTAGGACTTCCAATATTGGAGCATGTTGGGGCATGGAGAAGGGTGAAGAGTAGAACTAGGAGGGCAAAGGGAATATATGCCCAGCATGTGACATGCTCTTGGAAAATATCCGTTTCCCCTCCGTCTTATAGTAGAGAGAGGCCCTCTTGCAATCATAATGAACCAGCTTCCATGACTCTGGTGCTAGACAGAGACCATGGGAACCTCTGTCCTTTTGTCTTCCAAGTCTTCTCAGTGCCTTAGCCACCCTCATCAGCCTCCCTAACTTTGGCACCACCCTTGAACTTTCTATAGACTCTACCCACTCATTTATTTATTTGGACAAAATGATTCTATCTTAGTTGGGACAGGAACCTGAATCCTGAAAGATAGCCTTTGTTTAGCGGGCCTCAACTTCTGCCTCTAGAATCACAGCATCTTCATTAATGGGGCAATATACATTAAGTGTCCATTTGGGCTGTGATCAGATCTGAACCTATTATTGCATTAAGCCAAAGCTCAATTTTGGGTTTTCCAATTGATTGGCAAACTGTAGTAGCTTTTCATATAAAGAAAAGCATTTTTTCATTGTAACATTGGCCGTGAAAGTAATTATTTTTCTGAATTTAGATACATGGGTTGTTTAAAGAAAATCTCCTGAAGAAGATAGTGGCGTCTTTTTTATTGTTGTTATCTGTATACAAAGAAGGATTAAATTACTAACAACTTGTTTTTTAATAATTTTGAAATAGGGTGATGGCAGAATGTCTTCTAATGAATAGACTATGCACTTAAAATTTCTACCTAGTTTTTACTTAGGAGTATTTTTTAAGAAGATATTTTTTAACATTTTAAAATACCATTCTGCTCAGTTTTCCATCTAGGAATTTTTTAAATCAAAGTTCTAATACGTTTACATTTATATTTAGTTGATATTAGTGAAATCCTATGCATATTAACACCTGGGATCAGAAGGCTGATGTCTATAGCTGCAATTATTGTATATTTTTTAAAAGATTCTGTTTTTTTATTTTAGAGATAGAGAGCAAGCAGAGGGAGGAACAGAGGGAGAGGGACAAGCAGACTCGCTGCTGAGCATGGAGCCCGCCATGGGGCTCAGTCTCATAATCCTGAGATCATGACCTGAGCTGAAATTAAGAATCAGATGTTTAATCGACCGAGCCACCCAGGCGCCCCTGAAATTATTATATTTTTAATTGAATTGTTAATTTTGAGAAATTGTAGATTCACTTGCAGTTGTAAGAAATAATACAGAGAAATCTTGTGTACCCTTTGACTTGTTTTCTCCAATGGTAGCATCTTCGACAACTATCATACACTATCACAACCAGGATGTTGACATTAGTATAATCCACCGATCCTGTTCAGATTTCCTGTTTTTACCTCTGTTCATTTATCTGTGTGTATATTTAGTTCTGTGTAATTTTTATCACATATGTAGGTTAGTGTTGCCTTCACCAGTTACAAGAACACAAAGATCCCTTGTGTTGGCCTTTATAACCCTACCAACCAAGTGGGAGGGTGCCTCCCTAACCTCTGGCAACCACTAACCTCTTCTCCATCTCTCTAATTTTATCATTTCAAGAATGGAACCACACAATATGCAGCCTTCTGAGATTAGCTATCCAAATTATTGCATGCATCAGTTCTTTTTTATTGCTATGTAGTATTCCAGTATGGTAAGAATGTACTTCTGTATAACCATTCATGCATTGAAGGACATCTGGGTTATCTACAGTTTTTTGCTATTATGAATGAACCTGCTGTGAACTCTCATATACAGGTTTTTGTGTGAATATAAGTCTTCGTTTTACTGGAATAACTGCCCAGGTGTGTAATTACTAGGTCATATGGTAGTTGCATATTTAGTTTCTTATTTTGCTTTAAAGATTTTATTTTTTTTAAGAGCAATTTTAGGTTCATGGTAAAATTGATCAGAAAGTACAGAAATTTCCTGTGTGTATATATATATGTGTATCTCCTTTCCCTCACACATGCATAGCCTTCCCCTGCATTATCAACATCCCCCCACCGGATTGGTAACATCTGTTACAATTGATGAACCTACATTGACACATCATTATTGCCCAAAGTCCATAGGTCAGGCTAGGGTTCACTGTTGGTGGTGTACATTCTCTGAGTTTGGACAAACATTCAATGATACATATCCACCATTATAGGATCATACATAGTCTTTTCACTGTCCTAAAAATCTGTGCTTCACCTGTTCATCGTTTTCCAGTACCCCAGCCCCTGGCAACCACTGGTCTTTTTACTCCCTCTATAGTTTTACCTTTTCCAGAATGTCATATAGTTGGAATCAAACAGTATATAGCCTTTTCAGATTGGCTTTTTTTTACTTAGTACTATGCATTTAAGGTTCCTTCATGTCTTTTCATGGCTCAATAGCTCTTCCTTTTTAGCACCAAATAATATTCCATTGTCTGAATATACCACAGTTTATCCGTTCAGCCACTGAAGGACATTGTCACTGCTTCTGGATTTTGGAAGCTATGAATAAAGCTGCTCTGTATATCTGTGTGCAGGTTTTTGTGTTGACATAAGTTTTCAGCTCCTTTGAGTAAATACCAAAGAGTGCAATTGCTGGAACATATGGTTAAGAGTATGTTTAGTTTTTTAAAGAAACTACCAGACTGTTTTCCAGAGTGACTATACCATTTTATAATCTCACCAGCAACGTAAGAGTAGTCTGGTTCTCCATATCCTCTCAAGAATTTGGTGTCACTAATTTTTATTTCAGTTATAGTGATAGTGGTATTTACTGTGATTTTAATTTACATTTCCCCACTGGCTAATGTGGTTGAACATCTTTTTGTGCACTTTCTTGCCATCTGTTTATCCTCTTCAGAGAAAAGTCTGTTCGTGTCTCTTGCCCATTTTCTAATTATTACTATCTTTTGAAGTACTGAGTTTTGAGAATCCTTTATATATTGTAGATAATAGCCCTTTGATTACATGAGTAGCAGATATCTTCTCTCAGTCTGTAACTTGCCTTTTCATGCTCTTAATAGGGTCCTTTACATAGCAAAAGTTTTTAATTTTGTTGAGATCCAGTTTATCAATTTTTACCTTCTAGAGACTCTGGGGGCTAAGTTTAAGAACTTGTTGCCTAGCCTTGAATCCTAAAGATTTTTCTTCTGCTTTTTTTCTTTTTTCTTAAAATCTTATTTTAAGTTTTAATCCCATGTTGCATTTTCAGTTAATTTTTGTAAAATGTTGAAGTTATTTTAAGTGAAGTAAACTCAAGGTCTTAGTCACTCATATTTATACTGCCTTTAAACTGCTGATGGGCTGATAATCAAAGTATGACCTGTGGACAGTTTGGCTTTTCATCCTGGGTTTGATGTGGCTTTTAAAAGTAATTTAACATAAAAACTCAATCAAATGGATGGACTGATTAATCTTTTAACCTTTGGTTGCTGAGTGTCTTTTGAAAAAAATTGATCTTGGTTGCATTGGGAAGTTGTATAGTAATTGACCTTGAGTTTAGATATTGTGCAGCATGTGAAAATGATTCTAAGGATGGGTATTCTGATTTACAGTACTGTGGGAGAAAATCTAGAAAGTGTTAAAAATCAGACTGTGAGTTATTATTTTCACTTAGGAAGCTTATTAGAAGCCCTCTGTTCATCCATTTTCCTGAGACTTGGAGCATCACAGGAAATTTGAGGAGTACCATAGGCTTTGATATTAGACTTTGTGAGTTCAAAACCTGGCTCTGCAATTTAACTTGCCCTGTAACTTAATCTCCCCTTGCCTTAATTTCCTTATTTGTAAAATAGACATGTTAAGTATCCACCTCATAAAGTTGTGAAGCTGTTACTCACTTAGAACGGTGTCGGTACGTATACATAGTAGGCTCTCGATAAATTTTAGCAATTCTTTTTCTTTCTTTTTTTAGATTTTATTTATTTGAGAGCGCGCGCGGTAGTGCGCATGTGCGCACATGCGAGTGCGCACATGCGAGTTGGCGGCGGGGGGGGAGGGGGCAGAGGGAGAAGCAGACTCCCCGCTGAGCCGGGAGCCGGACTGGGGCTCCCTCCCAAGACCCTGAGAACAGGACCTGAACAAGGCAGACACTTAAGCAACTAACTGAGCCACCCAGGCGCTCCTAAACTTTAGCAGTTCTTATTCCTAAAGCATTGATTGTGTGAAGATGAGAGGGAATATGTTACTTTTATATTAAGACACATATACTTCTATTAGGAATAGAATACACAATTCAAATCATTTATAGTACTTAAACGGTAAAAGAGAGATTTGAGGCAAATTTTATGCTTGGATTGGGTACCCCCTTTGGGCACCTTGTATTCATTCTCCTCTTCCAAGAGGTATTTTCTGAAAAAGACTCTGAAAACGCTACCCATTTCTTGTCCTAATTAAACCTTTCCTAATATTTGTTTCCTTTTCAGGCTAGACAAGATCTCTCCCATATATCCAGTATAGCTGGTTCAAAAACTAGTCTGAGAGGTACACCTTCCTCCAGACCAGCATGGAAAAGAGTTTGAGGTATATTACCCTTGTAACAGACACTTCAGGAAAAAGGGTGTGGTTGGTCAAATCCCCTAGTTCATTTATTCAGGATTTGTCTTTTCCTTTAATACGTAATTCCTTAAAAAAAAAAAAAGCTACAATTCTCAATAGGCTACCCACAGACATTTGTTTCAATGCAGATTTCTTTGGCCAGCATCAGTATTTTAAAAGATATTATAATGAGGAAAGATTAATGCTTAGTCATAGTAGAACCAGCCTAGCACCTATCCTCTTCATTCATTTGGTACCTGTGAAGGGAGGAAAGTAGAGGAAAAATTCTTCCTCTACCCTTCAAGGTCTTCCAGCTAGACTAAGACTTAAATTTATATGAGATGGATTAACAGAAGGAAAAAAAAAAAAAGTTTTATTACGTGTGCACAGAGGCCCAGTAATGACATTGACACCTAAAGAAATGATCAAGATAGGCAGTTTTTGTACTTTTTAGACAAAGAGACAATAAATCTGTGAGGAATTGACAGGACAGAGAAAACTTCACTTTGGGCGCTTTAATTAGTAAGGAATTCTTAAGAGAATTTGGATTGTGCTAGTAAATTAATAAAAAGTAAAAAGGATTGTTTATACAGCCTTCCTAGCTCTAAATTTCCCATCTGTGGAGATCAGGATGTCTCTCCCTCCTGACACTGGGAGGATACCTCTTGCATGGGAGATTTATTTCCTGTTTTCAGGGGGACAGAGAAGGTTTGAGTGTCCTTCCTGCACGGGGTATCTCTGAAGTAACTTTTACTTAAAATAATCCATGTGCCAGAGTGGCACATTTTGGGGCAGCCTGTCCTTGGCACCCCTGCACCTGCCTGACATTTGTGGGCCCCAGTTGATGCTTTTCAATCTGATTACTCACAACCACTCTTATCAAAGAACCTGGGTCCCACGATGATAGAAAATGGCCCATTTCCCCCCTGTAATGCTTGCTTACTTACTTGTCTATGTATCTACTTATTTACTGGTATTCACTTTAGTTTTTCATGCTAAGATGTTTGAACCATTTGAAATGGCCCTTTTTATAGGTCAAAAATGGTTGAATACCCACAATTATTCTCATTTGTGGTAAAATTTAAGGACTTAAAATTTATAGAAATATTATTGAAAGGTTTTTTTTAAGATTTATTTATTTATTTGACAGAGCACAGGGGGAGGGACAGAGGGAGAGAATCCCAAGCAAACTCCATGCCAAGTGGGGAGCCCAGTGCGGGGCTCGATCCCACAACCCTGAGGTCATGACCTGAGCAAATACCAAGAGTTGGACGCCTAACTGACTGAGCCACCCAGATGCCCCTTAATGGAAGTATTATTACTGCTATAGCATTGAAATAAAAAGAATTCCATTTGTGGCTTAAAATTAGACTTGCACATATGATATTAGTTAAAACCTAAAATAGTCTATTGTCACAGAATATTTGACATATAAAAATGTAATAGCTCATGTCAACTTCAATAGAAGAAGTCAATAGTTTTATTGGGAAGAAATGTTACTGTCATAACTAAAATATAAAGTGAAATAAGTACAATGGAAATGGACTCGGAAGTAGAATATGAAAGCTTGTTTCTGCTTTGGCAGATAAAACTCACCAGACAATTAAGAAGGTGATTTTATTCATGCTATTTCAACAGGGAGAATGTTCATTAATGGGATACCTCTCAAAGAGGAAGGAGGAAATGTGGGGTTTATGAAACAAGGGGAGTCAATGTGGAAGCATAGAGGTGAGGCCTGTTTGGGAATATGGTGAGCCGTTTCTTGGATCATTAATCATTCTTGCATTCTAGAAGCGCAGTGTTCAGGTAACAGATAACGTTGAACACTATCAGATGGAACACGGTTCCCATAATTAGTTATGTTTCCAAATCATGTGGGATATTCACCACAGTTTCAAAAGAGGATTTAGAGAATCTCTACCAGAGAAAGTTTCATTCATAACTTTAGGTTACAATCTATAGGTTTCTTAATACTTTTTTCTACACTTTAGGTCAAAAGCAAGGCAGTTGTGTCCTGTGGAGGTGATCAGGAATTGAAATTCCTTAGAAGCTAAGCAAGGGGGAAGAAACCAGTGGAGAGGGAGGTGTAAAGACCAGGGCCAGGTCAGTGGGCCATACCATAGAAGTGAGACCCAATGTAAATGACAGCCCTCCTAGGACTCCTCCAGCGAGGACCAAGGTTAAAGATGGACTGGGCATTTATAAATGGGCCAGAGTAGATGGGGAAAGTCCTTGGACTTTATTAAAGGATAAATTGGAAGAGGACAAAGTCATGACCCATACAAAATGAACTTGTATCAGCAATTTTATTTAACTCATTAACTAATGAAAGAACTAGGCAGATGTCACAACCATTTTAAGGGAAAAGTTAAAGAACCATGAATTTATATGGAGTAAAGGAATGTTGAACTGAGTTTACAAATAGAAGCAAAACTGGCTTTTCCCTCTGAAAGGAGGGTTGCCCCTCCACCAGACAAGTATTTGCATGACTATAGACAAGAATTTGCATTGCCGTCGGCAATCAACAAATTTACAAAGGTGTAAAATAGCTCAAAGGCAATGAAAGGACTGAGCCCCAAAGGATTATAAAATTCCTAGAGGCTCAGCACTCCTTTGGAAGGATATTCCATAATCTCTAGCTTCTGCCAAAGTCTTAAATTTTTCCCAGCCATGCTTGCTCTATAGTAACTACCTTAATACTCATATTACCCATAATTCCTCTAATACTCACCTTTCAATGATTGTCCATATTCCTTGCTTTACAAGCCATGCCTGACCTTAAACGTCCATTCCCTTCTCCTCACTCTTGCTGGTCTCTGTCGTGTCAGAGTCCGGGACAGCGAGGGTATCTAAAGTTGTATCCAGCTACAAGTACAGTGTGCCCACGTTTGGATTACTTTTGCTTAACATCTTGTCTTTTTCTTGGCATGGCATTTTTCCTTTTTTTATTTAATGTTGAAAGTGCTGACCAAGGATCTTCCTATCATTTAATTTTAACTTGTGAATTAATCATCAATAACCACAGTAGTGGGACCACACAGCGATTTAACTAGGTTTTCATCTGTAAGTTGAAGGTGAAGGTTAATTAATTGGAGGTGGCCCCGTGGGTGTCAGCCTGCCGGGTTATGCCCCCCCACACCCCACAAGGGAGGTACCACTGGCATCTAGTGGGTAGAGGCCAGGAATGCTGCTGAACTTCCTACAATGCACAGGCCAGCTCCCCCCCACAACGAAATTATCCAGCCCCTAATGTCAGTAGTGCCAAGATTGAGAGGCCCTCATGGTCCATTGAAAAATGTTAGAGGAAAGGTAAAGTTCTGCTATGATAAAATTAAAAATAATTTTATGGTCTTAAATCTGTATGGAAAGCATACATTTCATTTTTACAGTCTTAAAATAATGTTATTACCAGTTTTACATTTTAGAAATTAAGCAATCAGTGTTACCTTTAACTTGAGAGGCTAAATGATTAAGTGGAAACAGATGCTTTTCCCCTGTAATATGATGTATATGACGCTTGTAATTTTAAAATTACTGTTCCTATTTTAGGTTTTACTGAAGAAACACCTTACAGATTTGTCGCATTTCTGAGATTAATATATACAGTCTGGAGTTGTCAGCTTTCTTACGAGATATATTTTGGCAGTCCCAATGAACGCTTTCTTTGACGTTTTAGAACAATTATACAAGAAGGTACTTCTGGGAGCCACACTTGAAAATGAGAACCATGATTACATCTTTTATCTCAACCCAGCATCTTTGGATCACGATTGCTCTACATCCACCTCTTCAGAATGCCCAAAGCCCCATGGTGTCCAGGACAAGCATCAGCCATCCTCTGCCAGTGTGGCTACCATTTCTGTAGTGCCTGTGTGTTTGCAGAAATACTCGCCGATATACAGCACCCGAGAAATAATGCTCCTTCAGTTAACAGTTATCAAAGTGATGGTAACCAGAATATTGTCTGTTGAAACTGACTTCCGGGCAAAGGAGAAATACAGAGATATAATTAAAATTCTTTTAAAATCATCTGACATCGATTCTAAATTAGTAAGCCATTTGTTTTCTGTGGGGTTTTTTTTTTGTTTTTTGGGTTTTTCTTTAGATCCAGATTTTGAAACAAAAGATTTAAAAACATTCAGTAGTAGTGGGTAAATTTATTTGTTTTCCCGTAGACCTGTATGTTCCAAAGCTCGGATAAATTGTTATCTCACATGGCTGCAAAGTGCCTTGCACTACTTCTGTATTTCCAACTGAGAGAAAAGGTAAGATAAGTAATCAAATTATACTATTTTCTTTTATGGTTTCTTTAAAATTGTTCTTTGGCATTCGATTTTACCCTTCAAATGTTTGTATCAATAAAATGTTTGCTCATTTAATAACATATAAATCCATATAAATCCGTAAGAATGGGGTAATATAATAGTGACTTGTATCAAAGATTAGAGTCTTAAATATCTCATAAGTCATCATAAATCAGATTCTTCATCTGAATGATGGGTTTCAAGTCAGTCCATAACTTCTTCAGTTTCTCAAAGGAGCAGGTAGGCCTGCTTCCTTTTCTCAAAAAAAAGATTTAGGAACCTCTGCTGGAGGCCAAGACCATTTCACAGGTTTAACATAAATAAATTCTAAGAATGGTCTTCAGCATGATGAAAAAAATACACACAAATCGAGCATCAGATTTTTCTCTTATCTCTGAGTTAGTTAATAAATGTAAACATCTACCAATTTATTTAAGCTATAATTACTCGTTCCTTTCTCAAAATAACATTTTCCCCTAAATATGAAAAGGTGCATTAGTAGTAGAAAATTTGGGAAATGAGAGAAAGTATAAAGAACAAAATAGAAGTCACACATCACTCCACCACCTAGAAATAATCACTGCTAATATTTTCATGTTCCCTGTTGAGCCTTTATTTCTATGACACATTGAATTTCTTTACTTAAAGAATATTAGGATATGTGTGTCTTTCTTGTTTTACCAAAACTAGACTCTTTTTTTTTTTGCAAGGGAGTAAACAATGTTATATAGAGTTGTGTTGTATATAATAGATAATTTGCAATTGTAAAGAAAATTTTCTACTATAACTTGCTACTTTTTGTTTTCTCACTTGTAGATAACATTTAGTAATTCCTGGATTGCTTTTTGCCAAAAAAATCTTTCTGAATACCCTGAAAATGAGAAAGCAGTATACTGCCTCTGGACCCTTACTGTTATAATAAAAGAAATCTTTAAAGATACATGTTCACAAAAAACAGGTATAAATTATGGTTCCCCATAAATGTCATTCTTTTGCTCCCAAGGAGTATTATGTTTATAATGAAAATTAAAACTTAATTTATAGCATTTGATCTTCCTAAAGTATGAAAAACTAAAGAATCTTACTCCAAATTTTTTGACTGAATCTATCCTTTTAAAATAAAACATTTTTAAGGCAAAAATTATAGCTATTGTTATATGTCTCTTTTGATATTTGTAAAATGGATAATTAACTGGTTATTAGCTGTTATTCTTTTATTTCAAGTTTTATTTAAATTCTAGTTAACATATAGTGTAATATTGATTTCAGGAGTAGAATTTAGTGATTCATCACTTACATATAACACCCAGTGCTCATCACAAGCATCCTTCTTAATCCCCATCACCCATTTAACCCATTCCCCACCCCCCACCTCCCCTCCAGTAATCCTCAATTCGTTCTCTATAGTTAAGAGTCTGTTTTCTGGTTTGCCTCTTTTTTTCCCCCTCCATGTTCATCTGTGTTGTTCCTTAAATTCTACATATGAGTGAAACCATATGGTATTTGTCTTATTTCACTTAGCATAACATACTCGAGCTCCATCCACGTCTTTGCAAACAGCAAGATTTCATTCTTTTTCATGGCTGAGTAATACTCTATTGTGTATGTATACCATGTCTTCTTATTAGCTGTTATTCTGTGTATCTTCATTTGTTCACAGTCAACAATCCAAATTCATTTTTTCATCTTGTAAAGCAGTAATATTTATAACAATTGAATTGTAAATTGTGTTTTAAGAAGCCTTTACTTTTCCTCTTCTTTATAATTACTGTTTTAATCATTGCAGAAATTCTAAAGCAGTTCCTGACTCCTTTTGACACTATTTTCGAAGTTTTTTACAATACGTTATTTTCTCAGCATTTTGAAAGCTGCCAAGATACCTCTAAAATAATAAACAGCTTGGTATGTTCCCTGGAATTGCTCGAACTTCTTATAGCTTCCAGAATCCATCTGAAGCTACATTTCACTTGCCAGAGGATTTTGTTTTTGAAACCTTCTCGTGTGCTAAACGTTATTACCTGGCCTGTTCAGGCTTTTGTCAAAAGGAAGTTCATCATATTCATCAAGAAGTGCCTTCTCTGCAAAGTGGGCGAAGACCTTTTTCGGGGATCTAACCCTGCCCTTATGCCACCAGATCGGCATTTAGATGTAGATATGTTGGCTTTAGCTGAAGCTGTTTTGCAAGCTGTGGATTTGGGCTTATTGAGGACGTTGTCTGTCCATGGAAAACCTCCCTGCTTCGGTGGAGATGAAGTTCTGCCTACGTGTGAGCGCGTTCCCGGTCCAGATCATGTTATTCTCAGAGCAGCAAGCCTGCTTATCATTAAATCCTTAGAAATCAAGTTTCAAAGTTGTGCTTCAGCAAATGAAATGAAAGGTAATTCTCTGAACTCCTTTTGTGTACAAAGTAGTGAGTAATTGTTTACTGATGTAAAGTAATTCATAATTTTCACATCTTAGGACTCTAACTCCACTGATTAAATCTGCGTGTTATCATAATTATAATTTATCAAATTTCTTTAAAAAAAAGAAGAACTAGAATTATAGCAAGAAACATGTCAACATTTTGTGGGCTAAGCTGAGTTTATGTACCATAATTAATGACTAAGGTTAAAAACAAAAGAGGTGCCGTTGAGTCACCTCAAAGCAAGTGATACAAGGCATTTCAGTTCAGATATTTGTAGTATTTCATTCGTATTTTCCTTCATAAAATTCTGTAACTAATTTATCAATAACTAGAAAGTGAATTGAAATTAACATGTGAGAAGTTACATTGATTAAGAAATTGTGGCATATAATGTCCAGGATCTTAACTCAGTCCAAAGACAACTGTTTAAAGTTGGATATTCAGTTTAGGTGGTGAGGAAGACATGTCTTCCATTTCATCTGCTCAAAAGGAATAATAGACGTCTCTAAACAAGTGGCATATAGTTTTAGTGGAAGGTTTTAATTTTAAGCAGGGACTTCCCTGCTTCGGAAGTCGCTTACCTTGTAATTACTGAGAACTTGGTATCAATCTGTGCGGTTATAATATACAACACTAGGTGGCATATGTTCTATAATTCTGAGTTTTAAATTACAGTTAAAACTCCCCAAAACTTTTTTTGGTTTTTGTGCTTCATAGTAGTACTTTCTTTTAATACTTCAAACAAACAAAAAAATTTTCCTGTTATTTTAAAGGCAAATAATTTTTGCTTGGTTGCGCTGTTGCCTCTAGTAATGGCAGTGTCATCCAATGAAGCGGTGTCTTTTGTCTGACTACTCATTCATTTATTTATATGCTTTTTGCAAGAATTCATGTAACTCTAATTTCTCCAAAATAATTAGTTATCTGGTACTTGTGTCAAGTCAATGATCTGGTTGTACATTTTAATTGTATCCTCTTGAGTGACTCACTTTTTTTTCTCTTGACATTCAGTTTCCTAATTTGCAAAGTAGAGATAATACCTAACTCACAGGCTTTTTGAAGGTGTGAATTATGATAATGCCTGTTGGAGTACTGGAGATGCCTATAGATAAAATTATAGTAAGATGTTAATGCATTCATAAGCAGTTGCCTGCTGTTTGAAATTTGCATTTGTTGAAGTTGATTTACAGAGTTTCATGTCTGAGTTACTGACCTTCTTAAAGCCTCACCTTCAGCCGTCCCTTCAGTCCCACAGTCCATGTGAGTGGATCTCCAAGGTCTTCATAGAACAAGACGACGACATGCTGGAGGCTGCCAGAGCATCGCTGGGCATCTACCTAAAGTTGACCAGGCTAGTATATTTTAAAGTAATTTTACTACGTGCCAGAAAAGGAGAAAACATTTTTAATAATGTGCTAGACATACTATTTACTTTCCATCATTAAGGGGAAAAGAAAACTCCCTAACAATCTTGTGGTTTCCTTGTAAGTTCCAAATCCTTGCTTTAACCCTGCCCTGCATGAAAATGAGATTACATTTGAGTTCTCATTATGAAAACTTGGCTGGGTAGGCAGATGTGGGGGAGTAGAACTAAGCCGGGGAGCCAGAAAGCATGGGTTCTGGTTTAGCTGCATCTGTTTTACCTGTGCGATTGGAAGTAAGCTCACACTGTTGTCTGAACCTTCATTTAATCGATGTTTAGAAATGCTTTTCGCCCCCAAGACTGACTTTTCCATAATGAACTTCAGTGTGGTGGTTTTTGCCTTTTTAAAGGTAACCTCAGCCTTATAAGTAACCAAAGGAACAGCTCGAAATTTTCATTTTATTATACAGTTGAATGGGGGCTGATAGCAACTTGAGGCAGGTCTCCAAGGTTGGTCATGAAGCCGTGTTACTGATGACATGTCGTGCTGAGCCTGTTCCCACTTTATTAAAGCAGCTGTGCATGGGGTCATATCATCCTGTGGCAAATATCTGTAATTGGTTATGAAGCTCGTAACTGATGACCTTTTACACTGTTTCTGCTCAGCTTTATTAAAACCCTAAAGTATTTGCTTGATTTCCATTTCTTTCTTGGCTTCAGAGAAGGGGCTTTCTTCCTAATGACCGACGGTGCAGTGTTGTGCTGCCAGTTCGTACTTGTATTATGGCACTGTTGGCAGTGGCTGCTTTCAGACTGTAAGTGTTTGGGGCCAGTTTTCAAAAGGTTCTAATCAAGAACACAAAATGCCTGCATGTGATTTGAATTAGGCTCCCAAAGGGTGAGATACAAATTCAGTCTGAAAATGCGCACGCCTATTAGAATACATCTTAGCTGACTCCTTACTGCTGAGGGAAGAGGAAGCCTCTGAATTAAATCTCTAACTTTCTTCACTTCAGTGTGTCCCAAGAGGCATGTGCTCATGTCATATGTATTTTTTTTTAATGTAACTATATTAGTTAAGATTGTTTGGTTGTAAAGGATAGAAACCAACACAGATTAGTCTTAGCAAAAAAAAAAAAATATTTATTAGCTCAACGTTTGGAAATTCATTCCAAGGGGCATGTTGGCATCAGGCATCACTGTATATATAGGGATTCAATCATGTTGGTCATTGCTTTTTTTCTGTATCTTGCAACTCTGAATTCATTCTCAGGCGGGGCTACCAGCAGTGCCTGGCTTACAACAGCCATACAGTTATCATCTTTAGTAGCTCCAGCAGGAGTTCCAGAGGGGGGGATCTGATTAGCCCGCTGGGGTCGCAGATTCATGTTGGAAGCAGTCATTGAAGCCAGGAGCATGCAGCCCTCCGACTGGTCGGTCTAGGTCATGTGCCCACCCCTATTGAGTAGAGTGTGGAAGGAAAAGAAGGAGGTCAGTCTCCAGCCCCGTCTTACCCCATGTAATTAGTTGCCTGTAGGAATGAGGAACTCTGATGTCAACAGACAGGAAGACAGAGGACTTTTGTTCGTCTGACAATAACTAGAACGATCAAAGTCTGTGGGTTTTATTTATTGAGTTAGATTTATATGGAGTTTGTAGAGGAAGAGATTGTTTTGATTTTTTTTCTCTTAAAATAGTGCATAGATTAAAAAATCTGATAGGGGAATTTGTGGTATGTGAATTATATCTGTTAAAACTGTTATTTTTGTAAAAAGTCATTAATCTGGGGTCTCCGTTGCCTTGATTTTCAGACAAAGTAAAGCTACTGAAAGCTCGACCCAAGAAAAAGAAATGTGGAACCATCACACGCATGAATATGGCTATAATCCACATTGTATTTTCTTATTCTTATTGAAAAATATAGGATTTGATTCTTCGGTTCTTCTTGACTTTTTGATTTCCTCAGAAACCTGTTTCCTGGAATATTTTGTGAGATATTTAAAATTACTGCAAAAAGACTGGGCTCATTTTTTCACAATTTGCAAGTATTTTGACGGAACTGAATCTAAAGATAGCATAAACATTTGTGGTTGTCTGTCCTCACTTGTCCAGGATGGAAACAGCAACCAAACAGAACTTAGCCCTTCCACTGCTCTTGGTAGCCCCAGAAGCGCTCATGCTTCGGTCTCCTGGGCTTCTGATGTTTCTTCTGGCTGTCTGAGCCAGTCTGTGATGTCCAAGGAGATCTGCGCCACGCTCCAGGCTGATAGTCTGCCTCCCCGACGAGCTTCTCGAAGTCTGGTAGATTATGACAGCTCTGATGATTCTGAAGCAGAAGGCACAGACCAGCACTCCACAAACAGTAAACAAACATGTTTACACCAGGAAGCAGTGAAGGAATCTCAGGACACCATTGGAGCAGGTGTGGATAAAAAACACCTTAGCCTGGAGCCTCAGTCAAGGCCTCTGCTTCCAAAACAGTCAAATATTCCCTTCTCTGTTGATTGTGACAGAGTCCCAAACGACGTCTCCGAAGTGGGACTATCTTACAGAACACTGAAGTGCTTTGAAGAGTTACAAGGTGCCATTTACCGTTTGCAGAAGAAAAATCTTTTCCCGTATAATGCCACAGCACTTTTGAAGTTGTTAAAACATATTGAGACAATATATAATGAGAGTACAAACGCTTTGTAAAACAGTAGCATTTTATTTCCAGGAACTGTTTTTCCCTGCTATAAATTGTGCCTTAATGAGATAATCGTAAAAATAAATCAATAAATAAATACCCTCAAAAGCACTGTCTAAATCATGTCTGTCTTTTTGCCCTTTCAGAGTAGCCTAGCGACTGACAAAGACCCTCAAATGACAAGTCAGCTGAGACAGTTTTATGTCACTTGAAATTTACAGTGGTTCAAACACAAATTTGGGATGGATATTATATTAGTTTGCTAGGGCTGCTGTCACGAAATTACCACAGACTTGGCGACTTAACACAAATTTATTCTCTCGTAGTTCTGGAGACTGGAAGTCCGTAATCAAGCTGCCAGCAGGGCCATGCTTTCTCTCAAGGTGCTAGGGAAGAATCCTTCCCCGCCTCTTCCTGTCTTCTGGCGATTGCTGGCAGTCCTTGGTGTTCTACAGCTTGGAGCTGTGTCAGTCCAGCCTCGTCCTCGGTTGTCACATGAGGTTTTCTCTGTGTATGCGTGTGTGCAAGTTCCCTCCTGTAGACACCAGTCACTGGGTTAGCATCCACTCTTACCCAGTGTGTGATCTCCTCCTAACTTGATTACAACAGCAAAGACCCTACTTCCAGATAAAGTCACGATCATGGGTTCTGGGTAGATGTGAATTTTGGGAGGGACGCTAATCTAGTATACTTATTATTTCCCTTGGAGGTATTTACGTGTAATGGGATATGTAAAATACTTAAAATGTTAGCAGGTTTGTTTTAAGAGAGGTGGTTAGCTCTCTGTATATGTAGGTGTATGGTCTATTCTGTGAACATGAGTCTATTCTTTAAAGCAAATTTTTAGTCACCAGATAGTTTTCCTGGTTAAAATTATTGTGAGGGGCACCTGGGTGGCTCAGTCAGTTAAGTGTCCAACTCTTGATCTCAGCTCAGGTCTTGATCTCAAGGTCATGAGTTCAAGCCCCACATTAGGCTCCACACTGGGTGTGGAGCTTACTTAGAAAAAATAAAGTAAATAAAAATAAATTGTTGTGACATGAATAATTACATTCTGTATTCTGTCTTTTTGAGGGGAGGCAGTAAGGCTGTGGTAATCAAAACAGGTCAGTACTCATTCAGGTGGAAACGGAAAGACCAGTGGAACTAAATAGAGAATTCCTAATTAAGATAGCAGTGAGATGCTAACGTTAACCAAATAGAAATGCAGAGGTCAAAATTTTGTTAACGGAGTTGGTATACATTGGGGCAGTTTCTACATAATTTAAAAACACATTAAAGAGGGTATATTCAGGGGTATTCGAAGCCTATCATTTATAAAACCAAAAGACAAATACTGGTTAAATAAAATAACTCAACAGAATGCTATATATTTGTGGAAAGAATGAGCTGTATCCATGTTTACATCTGAAGTAAAAAACAAAAGTGATTTTATGGGGCTCCCATTTGTTTAAGAGAAAGAAGGGGGCAGGTGCGATACACATTTATATATGCTTTCCTGTGTTTATAAAATACTTACATAAGGATATATGAGAGTCCTAACAGTCGTTACCTTGGCAAACAGACCTGAAGTAGAAGATTTGACTTCTCATCATGTATCTTCTTTTATTTTTTTATTTATGTTTTTTTTCCTTCTTATTTTTTTAATGATTTTTTATTATGTTATTCACCATACAGTACATCCCTGGTTTTTGATGTGAAGCTCGATGATTCATTAGTTGCGTATAACACCCAGTGCACCATGCAACACGTGCCCTCCTTACTACCCATCACCAGTCTATCCCATTCCCCCACCCCCCTCCCCTCTGCCCTCTGAGGCCCCCAGTTTGTTTTTAACTGGGTACATAGATTTTTTTTTTTTAGTGAAAAGTTCTTTTAAGAAAAGAAAAACATGATTCTTTATGCTCCTATGGGTACATAAACGCCGGATACCTTAAAAGTCATGCTTGTACAGATGTGGGTTTGAGCTGTGTTTCTCTGTAAGGTTAAGAAGGAACCATCAGCCCCTTGTTACATCTAAAATGAGGGGAAGGTTCATTAGCTGCGTATAACACCCAGTGCGCCATGCAATACGTGCCCTCCTTACTAATGAATCATTGAACTTTACATCAAAAACCAGGGATGTACTGTATGGTGACCAGCATAATATAATTAAAAAATANATCGTTGAACTTTACATCAAAAACCAGAGATGTACTGTATGGTGACCAGCATAATATAATTTAAAAATGTTCTAAAAAAATAAAATGGTGGGAAGGGCCATCTTAAATGTATGCTGAGTGCTAGTATTTCAGTCTCTGTCCCTTGGGTCTAAGTCAGTTTGTCACACACTCAGGAAGCTCTAGTAGGGGTGAAGATGACTGACGGTGGCTATCCTTGGCCATTCAGAATACCCAAGAGCTCTTTTGAGTTAGTCCATAAAGGAATACCAAACTAATGATACTTGCACGATGAATTGCCAGCCTGTAGCTCCACCTCTTCTTCAAGTGAACACACATGGGTATCCAAGTGAGCACAAAGTATCATGAATCTAATTTATTGTTTGAACTAAAAATAGATATAGCAAAGAACACATATAAGTATATGCCTTGATGGATTTTCATAAACAACATAGCTGTGGAACTAGTAACCACATCAGGAAACTGCTGGCACAAATCGTGGAAAGAACCGAGATGACCTTCAACAGATGACTGGATTAAGAAGTTGTGGTCCATATATACAATGGAATATTACTCAGCTATCAGAAAGAACGAGTTCTCAACATTTGCTGCAACATGGACAGCACTGGAGGAGATAATGCTGAGTGAAATAAGTTAAGCAGAGAAAGAATTATATGATTTCTCATCTATGGAACATAAGAACTAGGAAGATCAGTAGGGGAAGAAAGGGATAAAGAAAGGGGGGGTAAATCAGAAGGGGGAATGAAGCATGAGAGACTATGGACTCTGAGAAGCAAACTGAGGGTTTCAGAGGGGAAGGGGGTGGGGGAATGGGATAGGCTGGTGAGGAGGGCAGATATTGCATGGTGCACTGGGTATTATACGCAACTAATGAAGCATTGAGCTTTACATCGGAAACCGGGGATGTACTGTATGGTGACTAACATAATATAATAAAAAAACATTAAAAAAAAAAGAAAGAAACTGCTGGCACCCCTGTCTGGGTCCTGCCTGGATCCCCGTCCAGTCACTTTCCACTCGGTAAGGCAACTATCCTGAATTGGGACAACATAGACTAAATTTTGCCCAGTTTTGTCTTTATATAAATGGAATCATAGGGTATGCTTTTATGTCTGACTTCCTGAACATTTGGGGGGAGTGGGTTCAAATTTATTTTTTAAATGATTGCCAGATAGCTGCCTTGCAGCTATTATTAGTAACAAAATACTTGTAACACCCCTAAATTGTCTTTGGGACTCCCAGTGTGTGAGGATGGTGAAATTGACAAACTGGTTGAAACAAAATACAGACTCAAACAGGTTATTCAGGGCCCTTGTGCAACTGGCCCCAACCTGCTTCTCCAGCCTCACCTGTTGTTTTCCCCCCACCCACTGTCTTAGCAGCACAACCTTTTGTCAAGCCCCATCTTAAATGTTGGATCTGTGAAGCCTTCCCCCACTATTCTGAACCATTGGATCTTACCTGCTTTCTACTCTCTTCACTGTGCTCTTTCCTGCATTGTAGCATTTGTCACCTTCTATTTTAATCATTAGTCAGTCTTCATCGGCCAAGCTCTTTTTACATAGTCCCTAGTGGATAGCATCATGTCTGTCCCATTAGAAGCATCCCACAGATGTTGACTAAATGGGATAGAGCCCTCTCCGAGGACTTGATGATCTCCTGGAGGAGACAGGTGTGCAGAGGCTTACCTTTAATGCTCCCATGGTACTTCCTATGTGCCAGCCACTGTGGTAAGTGCCCTAATATCCTCACCATAATGTTGGAAGGCAGGTACTATTATAACCCCTGTTTTTTTTTTTTTTAAGATTTTATTTATTTATTTGACAGAGGTAGAGACAGCCAGCGAGAGAGGGAACACAAGCAGGGGGAGTGGGAGAGGAAGAAGCAGGCTCATAGCAGAGGAGCCTGATATGGGGCTCGATCCCATAATGCCGGGATCACGCCCTGAGCCGAAGGCAGACGCTTAACCGCTGTGCCACCCAGGCACCCCTATAATCCCTGTTTTGCAGATGAGATTAAGTAACTGGGCCAAGATCACCCAGCTGATAAAATGTCAGAGCCCAGAGAATGGATCCAGGCAGTCTGGTTCCAACATCCTCTCAACCTCTTCTCCATGATAAGTTGTGCCAGAAAGGGATATTGGGGTCAGATCATCCAGGACCTTTGGTGCTTTGCTAAAGAGTTTGGACAGCTTTATAGGCAATGGAGATCCAATGAGGTTTTTGAGTAAATGACTGGTTTCTGTTTGGAAAAAATGACTTCAGTAGCAATAGAGTGGCTAGGTGGACAAGTAGCAAGGTTGGAAAGAGTCCAGCAGAAGCCCCACTGGAGTCAAGGGCAGTGGAAATGGAAAATGGGCAGCAAGTCCTGGCTGAGTACCTGCATCTAGCTCTCTCCCTGCAGAGACCCACTACAACAAGAGTAAAGGAGCCAAAATCAAGAGCACTGGGACAGAAAGACTGACTTAGCAGACCTAAGAAAACCAAATCCTTAGCTGCAATGGAGAAAGTTGAGAAGCATCCTGGTTACCAGATGGATCTCCCTGAAGACTTAGGAGTATCAAGTACTACACTTTGAACCAAGGAATGGTTGATTGAAAGCCTATTCGAGAAATACTTTTAGATCCTCCCCCTGATTTCATGTAGTTAAACCATTGTGTACTCTCTGACTCAGGGACATGAGAGGCTTACTTCCCAGAGAGAGTAAAGCAGGGTCTTGGGACTGGGGAACTCCAAGCACATCTGAGGATAGGCATATTACACTGAAAATGGGATTTGTTAGACACCAAATGTTGAGAACCACTACTGTCTCCAGCCTTCTCCCCCAAAAGACCAGATGTCACTTTCCAGAGAAATCTGACCAACCCAAAGATCTAAAGATACATTGGAGGGTTCCCCAAAGAAATTTCTCCAAGTCATCCTACTCTGAAGCCCATGGTCACAAACCGCACTCATGTGCATAGACCTTCTGGTGGGCATTTAAATGCCCAACTCTTAAGTGAACAGCCAAGGATCATCAAGCATCTGGGGAAAGTCTCTAAACATGGCAGAGAAGCCAAAACAAACTAGACAGATTAAGCAGGGAGGCAGCTAATCTATGAATATCCTTAGAGATAAGTGGTTGTAAAAGACAATACATTAAAAATAAACAGGTATAAATGAATAATATGATAGCAGAAATGAAAAACAGAAATGTAGTCTAAATTAAGGAAATTAGAAGGTACAGCAACATGACAAAGTAATTGGAAAACAGGAGAGGTTAATTATAAGAAAATTTGAGGACCCATCCACAAGTTTCAATAACTGAATAATGGAAGTTCCAGAAAGAGAAAAAAAAAAAAAAAGAGGACATGGAAAGAAGACAGTACTAAAGAAATTCAAGAAAACTTTCCAGAACTAAAAGACTCTGTGTCTTGAAACAATATATGCATATATAACTGAAAAGAAAAAAAAATCTAAATTTTTCAAAGGGGAGAGAGGATCAACCTGAGACAAGTGCTATTTTTTCACTCATGTGGCTAAAGCTACTGCTATTCACGGAAATAAGGAAGTAGAAAGTCTTGTGAGGAAGGAAATGAGTTCGGTTTTCCCCTGAGTGACTTCAGGCACTGTCATCGGCACATGCCAGTGTCCGGCAGACAGAAGTCCTGTGTTGAAAGAAGGATGCTGCTGGAGAAAACACAGGAAGCAGTTGCGGAGAGATCTGATGAGAATCACGGGGCAAGGCATGATCACCCTGAGACTAGAGAGAGGAGGGAGAAAAGGCCGGAGAGAAGAAGGAAAGTGAAAGGACAAAGACAGAAGAGCAAGAAATACTCTGAGGAAACTCTGAGGTGTTAGGCAGGGCTTTGAGAGGGAAAACCCACATGGAGTTGAGTATCTCTGAGAAGAGAAGCCTTTGGGCGCTTTGACCACTGGGTGGCTGCTGGTGAAGTCCGAGAGAGCAATTTTGGTTGGACCAAGTGTGGGAGAAACCACAAGGACAGTGTTTCAACATATTTGTGTTCTCTATACCATCTGAACAGTGGGATTTTTTGGTGGCATCTTCGAAGTGATAGAAAGACTGAAAAGCACACCATCCCAAGTCGACAACAATGTGAACACCATCCCCAAAGGTACCGCTTTTCTAGTCACCAAGCACCTCCTCAGGCTCTGGTCTGACTTACTGCTACTCCTCCCACCTCTTCTCACACTGCATTCAGCAGACTTGGACAGCCCAGGTGTTGGGAAACTTGACCCAAATACTGAACTTCAATTGGTCTTGTCATTTATGACTGTGTATAAAGTTGTCTTGCTCTATTAAAATGCCTATTTGAAAACTGTGGTTGATAAAGTGCCTTTCCTGACTGTGTTATCATTAGCCCAGACTAGCAAACCAATTCTAATTTTTTCTAATTATTCTAAGGATGATGGAGCTGAACAACACAAATCAAAGCCTTTAGAGCTAACACCATGGATCTCCTCCTAATTACAAAACTCACTCGGTTATTTTTTAAGATCTGGGAAAAACAGTGATCCCTTTCTCAATTTCCCATTGACATTGAGCTATACCAAGTAGTTTGACCTAACTGTAGGACAGTTACTTTGCACTGGGTAAAATGCATGTTTGTCTATGGCCAGTTATTACTTTGCATTTTTCCTTTTCAGAACTTTTGCTTTGTTTTCAAAGCAAATACAGTTCTTTGATATTTAGAAGAACTGAGAAATGGCACGTGATCAGGGTATGATTTCTTTCCCAGTGAGGAACGTTCAGGTATTTTTAGTCTGGTTTGAGACAAGAGTCTACCTAATTGGGGCGCCTGGGTGGCTCAGTCCTTAAGCGTCTGCCTTCGCCTCAGGGTGTGATCCCAGAGTCCTGGGATCAAGGCCCACATCAAGCTACTCTGCTGAGAGCCTGCTTCTTCCTCTCCCACTCCCCCTGCCTATGTTCCCTCTCTCGCTGGCTGTCTCTCTCTCTGTCAAATAAATAAATAAAATCTTTAAAAAAAAAAAAGAGTCTACCTAATCACTGAAAGCCATGGAGTTTCAAACACGCATTTACAATGAAGATATCTTCTAGAACCGGTGCTTGGGATTGTCCGTGGCATCCGGACAGAAGTTGTGTTTTTTAAGTTCTTTAGGCCTTCTCTCAGGCGCATTTCTCCCTTGAGTCCCATACAATGAACACACCAGCAGCACATTTAGGATTGCTTATGCCTTTTGGTTTTTTTAAGGTATTCAATAAATCGTAATAAGGACTGGCAGGTTTCCCGGAAGCTAAACTATTTTTATTTGCTAAGAAGAGAAAAGTATATTTTCTATCACTAAATTGATGGTTGTTTTTGTTCATTTCTGAAGCCAAAACGAAAGAGTAGTATAGCTTTCTCATGTAAAATAGAATTGGAACTTTGTCAGTTATCTTATAAATTGTCTTCCAAAATTCTTTCTGATTTTGCTTTTTTTGTACAATAAAGATATTTCCCTTACTCACTAAATTGTTGGCAAGTAGATCATTTTTGACGCCATGTGGCATCTTTTGCTTGAATATGGCATTTGCCCTTTTAATTGTGTGTCACTTTTGATATGTATAAGGAATGATTTGATGATTACATGGCAGGGAAGGGAAGTGGTAACTAGAAAATAAAATTAATTGGCAACAGCTTTTCTACCATATGGGTGAGTTTTATTACAAACTAGTAGTAGAATCAAAGTCGCATTTGAGAGTAATCACAAATAGCCCAACTCTCTCAAAGGTCCATATGGGCAAAAAAAAGAACATCCGCACACCTTCAGGTGGGGATTTGGAAATGGATATTGAATCGCACTCTGCACTGGCATGGAGAAAGAAGAAGCCACCCCGAGCCCATCAGCAGCATTTCTTTTAATATAAGCATTGCAAAAAGTAAATTAATAACACTGTTTATTTTGTTCTTGAATAGTCTTATAGGAGATGGCAAAGGCCCATCTCCAGGGAAGATGTGTCATTGCAATTTTTATAGGTCAGTGGTGACAAATCCACTGTGGGAGGCTAGACTCATGCCATCTGGAACAGTAATATGTGGAACAGATGATGTCTGGGCTCTCATGTCATCTACATTGCCTCCCTGGACTCTGCTACTTGAGCTGTGAACCAGCCAGATTTGAAAAATCACCGTAGTTGGGGCGCCTGGGTGGCACAGCGGTTAAGCGTCTGCCTTCGGCTCAGGGCGTGATCCCGGCGTTATGGGATCGAGCCCCACGTCAGGCTCCTCTGCTGTGAGCCTGCTTCTTCCTCTCCCACTCCCCCTGCTTGTGTTCCCTCTCTCGCTGGCTGTCTCTATCTCTGTCGAATTAATAAAAACTTTAAAAAAAAAAAAAAACTTTAAAAAAAAAAAAAAAGAAAGAAAAATCACCGTAGTAGCTGAAGAAAAGTGCAGTGGGGCCATTCAAGACCAGGGTTTGAGGTTCCCACCTCTATGGTGTGACTTTTTTTTTTTTTTTAAAGATTTTATTTATTCGACAGAGATAGAGACAGCCAGAGAGAGAGGGAACACAAGCAGGGGGAGTGGGAGAGGAAGAAGCAGGCTCATATTGGAGGAGCCTGATGTGGGGCTCGATCCCATAACGCCGGGATCACGCCCTGAGCCGAAGGCAGACGCTTAACCGCTGTGCCACCCAGGCGCCCCTATGGTGTGACTTCTAAAGTAGACCTTTTGGAAGGATTTCTTTGGTCTGGTCATGTATAGCTGACCCTTGAACAATACAGGTTTGAACTGCACAGGTCCACTCATACTTGGATTTTTTTTTTTATAAATACAGTACAGTACTGCGAATGTATTTTCTCTGCCATACAACTTTCTTAATAACCTTTTCCTTTCTCTACCTTACTTTATTATAAGAATACATAGAATACATAGAACACCCAAAATATGTGTTAGCTGTTTATGGCATCAGTAAGGCTTCCTGTCAACAGTAGGCTACTAGTAGTTAAGTTTTGGGGGAACCAAAAGTTATACGTGGATTTTTCTACGGCATGGAAGGCAGCACCTTGAACCCCCATGTTTTTCAAGAGTCAACTATATAATCAGTTGAAGATATAAGTAGCAGATAATAAATATATTTTATAATACAAATATAATTGAAAAGTTTTTCCTTTTTAATAATCAATAATTTTTGTTGAAATATAACATACATACTTTTAACCTTTCCAATGATTTTTCTTGTCATAAATTACATATTTGCCATTTTAGTTTATTCTTTCTTGACATTTCATTTGTTTTCTCTTGGGTTGCATATGAGTTGTTAGTAATTTGTATTTATGTCTTGTAGTTATTTAGAAAACACATTTTTTTTAATTATACAAATCATTATCTTTCCAGATAATTACTTTTCTTTCCATATCTTTCTGGAAAATTCTTTTTCCATAAGCCGTAAGTATAGACTCCATTCGGTGCAACATTTCATTCAGTTTCATTTCCCTGGCCCTCCAGCTCTCTGACCATTGCTAATGTCATCCAAATTCATAAGCCCCATTGCTATTCCCAATAAATTTACATTACATATCGTCTCTAAATTTTACTTTTGCTTTTTCCATTCCTTTTTATTATCATTATTATATTTATCACTATTATTATATTGATCACTTAGTCTTAATTCTTCTTTCCTCTTGGTTCACAGTGTGTCCAATGAGCTAATCTTAATTTTGATTCCTTTCCAGTAAAGTTTCCAGGAAGGATGACTGGGGTATGCCTCTCAGCAACCTTCCTAGTAAGACAGGTATGTTTTCTGAGACCTTGTCTATCAGAATGTGTCTTTTGGCTGCCATTCCTTTTTTGACTTAAATGACAACTTGTCTGGGAACAACTTTTGTGTTGCAACTTTTCTTAAACTGTTGCCATTTTGCTCTATTGTTTGTTTGTTGTTGTTATTTGTTACTTTTAAAAATTTTTTTTTAAGTTTCAAAGAGTTTATTTTTTTAAATCTTTTATTTCAATTCAACGTAGTTAACATGTACTGTATTATTCTTTTCAGGGGTAGAATTTAGTGATCCGTTGTTTTCTATTCTTGGTCGTTCTGGAGGAGAAAGGTGAGACCATCCTAAACGGATTACTTTTAGGTCAACTGTGATTTTTCAAATGGTGCATCCCAAATAATTTCTCATCCTTGAAATGCAAAAATGTCCTAAGATTCTATCTAGATCTGGCTCTCTTTTGAGTACTCTTACCTAGAACATGAGTTTTATATACCATCCCAGATGTTCTGTAAGTCCTCATTTGTAGATGGAGTTTCAGCTTTTATCCCCATACTTATCTCCCTCTCTTAGCACCTTGATCTTTGTTCTTCTGTGTACTCCGGGAGAATGTCTGAATTCTTTACTTTTTTATTCCTGATTTGATTTTCTCCAATGTCAATTCAACTCATCATCACCTCCAAAGCAGGTGTTAAATCTGTGATTATTTTTCCACTTCCTTGAAATCGTTCATCCATCTCTGCCCGTATGTCAAATCCTTGATTGCCATGTTATCTCATCCTGAGCTCCCCTTGATGCCTTTTCGCTTTTATTTTGTGGAAAATGTAGTAAGACTTCAGACTTAATAAAACTTACTAATTAAGTTGCTTATTGTTAAGAACATACATCACCTAAAACTTTTTGTGCCCTTAAATAGCAAAAATAGCTATCATTTTCTCAGTACTTATTTTTACCAGATCTTGTAGTAAACATTTTGTAGACTTTATATCATATAATCCTTAGGACACCCTGCAAGGGGGAATTATTATCCTCATTTCACTCGAGAAAATTAGCATTTTAAAAGGCTAAAAAAGCATTAAAAAGCCGGAGGTCACATATCCCAAAGTTAGTAAATGGAAGTCAGAATTTGACCCCCGGGCTGTCCGGTTCCAAAGCCTGTTTTCCTAACTACCACACACTATACTATCTCCTCTATAAGTGATTCTCATAGATTTATATTTTAATCAAATATTGAAAGAAATGATGTTCTTCCTCTTTTCCTGGAGATTTTTCATTGCTCCTTTTTACCTGTATTCTATTTATTGATCTATCACTGTTCATTCAGCCTTGTAATAAGAGATCACCGCCTACCTGGGCTTGAAGAATTATTCTAGAACTGCTTCCAGCTGCCTCTCCAGGCCCCCGGAAGTTGTGAGCAATCTGTAGGCCAGTTACAATGTTATTTACTCTCTGGAGAGGTTGTGTAGTGCAGTAACAAGGGCACCGTGTGGAATTACAAAAACTCAGATTGGAATCCCAGCAGCTGTGCTATGTACCAGCTGGGCAGCTCCGGCAAGTTCCTCAGCCCGTGTTACAGGCCTTTGTTATAACGTCAGGTGCCCATTAGAACTGCAGCCCAGGTACAGTACCTGCCACGAACTGTCACCCACACAGGATGCTATTGTCATTCCGGGGCGGTATTCTGGTTGCCTGCTGGGGCTCCCCACCCCACCCCCACCCCGGCTCCGGATGCACCGCTGTGCTGACCCCTGGCCCAGGCTGGGCGCACTCGAGTCTCGGCCTCTGAACAGAGGAGAAAGGTGCGGGGGAAGATGAGGCTCCC
>NC_048226.1:18299297-18314397 GCF_002007445.2 Ailuropoda melanoleuca | reverse complement strand
CTCGCGGGTGCCGTTGAGCCGGGCCCCTGTCCGAACGCAGGCGGAGGCCGTGCCCTGGCTCCCTGGTTCCGCGTAGGCCTTGTCCCGGGTCCATGTCCCTACGCAGACTGACCCCCGTGTCCCTGTCCCCGCTCAGGCCTATTCAGGTCCCCTGTCCCCACGCAGGCTGAGGCCGTGTCCCTGGGTCCCTGTCCCCACGTAGGTCTAGGCCGTTCCCTCGGACCCCATCTCCGCCCAGGCCTTGTCCCAGGTCCATTTCCCTACGCAGGCTGAAGTTGTGTCCCTGTCCCCACGCAGGCCGAGGTCCTGTCCTGGCCTGAACTGCCTCCCTTTTGCTGGAACCCACAGGTACTGGGCCTTGCGAAGTCAGGCACATACCAGGGCTAAAGTACCAAGCTGTTCCTAATCTTTGCCTTTGCTTTCCTGGGTTTCTGTGAATGGCTGGGTTGGCTCCATCTTTTCTGGATATTAACCCCAACCAGGTGAACAGAGATCTAGCCGATTATTGCTGTTCTCTGTGGCAGGGGGCTCAGCAGGGAGCCCTAGAGACTGTTCAGAAACGGACTTGAGAGCCTAGACTTGATCCCACAAGCAGCTATGGCCTTTGTACCTCTGGCCAGGAAGCCTCTTTGAGTAGGCTTTGTGTTCGTCAGGTAGAAGTTATTATCCCTACATTTAAAAAAATACTGAAAAAATGCCTTCACATACTCTAAAATTCAAGAAAATTTATCTAGGACCCCAGCGTGTGCTTAGACTCAGTAGTTGGACCCTCCTCCACATACTCATAGTTTGGAGACTGAAATCACCCTCTGAAATTTGATGCCTACCCCAATTTCTCTTTTATCTCATCAAAAAATGTCTTTAAATTAACTGGAATGAGAAAAAAAATCTAAGTAGTAAGTTGAATTATAGAAAGGGTAAAGCGATCCAATTAGGTAGGTTTGAGCCCTGTAAATTGTGCTCCATCATCCGTTAATGGATCAGTAGACCGGCAATTTTTTAAAGAGTCAAGAGTAGAACAGACAATAGAGTACATCACAAATAGTAAGGATACATACTGTTTTGTGAAACTTTGGTTTCAGTTATATATATTTGTAGGTATATTTGTACCAGGTCATGATGTAAAAGGTATGTGTTGTGGATTACATTTAAAAAATTGTGCTACTGGTTTAGACCAGGACAAATATGTTATGTACACAGGAAGTACCCTTACAGGAGTAATCACCTATCTTAATAATGATGATTGGAACTGTAGAAGAGCCAAATGGTATTTCTGTCCTAATTAACTCCGTGTTTTATTTTTACTTTACATGGGATTAACATGGCATGTATCTGGGTATCTGATAATCAGTATAGATCATTGCTGATATGTAAGGAATGGAAAGAAATGACAGACTTGCTTCAGTATATGGGATCAGTCCCTCTGGTGGTCACCAATTATGGAGCCACAAGCCGTCATTGTTACTATGAAATTATGCATGATTTATACATACTTCTATTACACGTGTGACCATATGAGGATCTTTGCTTTACATTGTTCCTGCTGAAACCCAGTAATGAAGTTTAATAGTCTAAAATTTTTCTGGTCTGTTCTGGTTGCTCTGTTACTGTCTCTGAACACTTAGGACCTTGATACAGAGCACAGCTGAGGCCAAAGGGGTATTGATTGCTACTGACAGTCAGATGGTCTTCTTTTCAGCTTTGAACAAAGATTTTTTAAAGAATTTTTTTTTAAAGATTTTATTTATTTATTTGACAGAGATAGAGACAGCCAGTGAGAGAGGGAGCACAAACAGGGGAAGTGGGAGAGGAAGAAGCAGGCTCATAGCAGAGGAGCCTGACGTGGGGCTTGATCCCACAACGCCGGGATCACACCCTGAGCCAAAGGCAGACGCTTAACCGCTGTGCCACCCAGGCGCCCCTGAACAAAGATTTTTTAAAAAGTTTAACATCCGAAGCCCTTAGTTCTTATTAGAATAATTATTTTCATATCTTGTATTTGCATTTGTTTGTTGAATGGTTGGTTACTTGACTTTGCTTTTCAAAATTTAAATAACGAGAAGTTTGGACCAGAGTTGTTGCAGCTAATTTCCCTGCATACAA
This sequence comes from Ailuropoda melanoleuca, assembly GCF_002007445.2. NCBI lineage: Eukaryota > Metazoa > Chordata > Mammalia > Carnivora > Ursidae > Ailuropoda > Ailuropoda melanoleuca. The sequence continues at coordinate 18,312,294 of NC_048226.1, read as the reverse complement.
TTTATCCTCTGAAGTTTAGGCCAGACATTTAATGATAAATGGCTGGTATTCTGTTTTGCAAATGGGCCTTGCAGACAGTTTCATATGATCAAGCAAACTATTTTTATCGTAACCATACTTACTGGTGTTGAAACTGCTATGATAGGAGCTCCATAAACGTGTGAATGAATGAACATTACCAATTATTCATGTAAACATTCAGTGACACATATTATTAGTTTTTCGTAAAATGTAATTTTCATACCTGGTTTCTTTAAAGAGAAACTAATATTTCGCAGGTGTGTCTCTGTTATGAGACATCTGTTGTGTAAGTGAACAGAAATCATCCTCTCTTGTTGAACACTTTCAGACAGCACCCAATAGTGTGACAAGTTATGTGACATCTGAATTTTGAATTCAAAACCAGCCTAATGTAAAAGAGGTAAAAAAAAAAAAAAGGGAGAGGGATGATTTTTCCTGATGCGAGGTCTCAGGAGAAGGCAGGGAAGGACACTTTATAGTCAACGTGGTGTGTGGTATTTTGCTCATAATCCCTTTAGTGTCTTCTGAAGTTTTAGACCCCAGCACTCGCGGTGTAGCCCAGTGGACCTGTGGACAGTCTCCCACAGAGGGAGAACAAAAGGCTGCTGACATTCAGGGGACGTGCTTGTCTTTCCAGCCTTAGCCAAGGCTCGAGACTCTAAGTAGGTAGAAAGCAGGGACCATCGCTGCCTTGTTCACTGTGGTTTCCCTATTTTCAGGCACATAGGAGGTGCTCAATAAGTAATTGTTGAAGGAATGAAAGTACCATGGAAGGAGGAAGAACAGCAGCAGAAGGTACATATAGCTTAAAACATAGGGGGAAGGCGTGTCATCAGAGCCTTAACTCCGATTTATTGAGGGTCTCCTCCTCTGAACCTAGTAGTGTTACTGGGCTATCTGGGCTTATAGGGTGTTTAGAGCCTAATGGAGGCAAGGCATATACTTGCCTGTGTGTGTATGTACGCATACATACACACACACACTGATCGAGTTGTCTTATGGAAGTATTTTGCGCTATATGGGTAAAGACTGGGACTGCATGTAAAACGGGGCTAATGGGGTGTTTTGGATAAGTGTAAAGTCTCAAGGAAGAGAAAGGGTGATTCAAGTTGATTTGAGAGGCAGAATTTCCCAGAGGAAATGGTTGGGTCTTGGATGAGGAGGGATCACAGGTAGGGCATGAGCAAAGGTCAGAGTGAACATAGCCACTGGCTCAGACCAGGGGCTCACTGTACTGGGGTGCGGTGAAGAGCAAAAAGTGGGATAGGCTAGGTGGGGATCACATTTTGGAGGGGAGTTTAGGAAATAGGCAGTAGAAGCTTAGGTTAGCATAAAGAAGCCATAAATTCTGGAGCAAGGACGTAATTTGATAAAGGCTATGTTTTAAGATTACTTGGAAGCCACACGCAGGAGGACAGCTCTACCTCAGGGACCGAAAAGGAAATGGGAAACAGCCCCCCAATTTGGGATCTCAATACCATACTTAGTTGCCCTGGGATGTTCTCTGGTTACTGTGGGTGCTTTGGTGGCACAAAACCAACTATGAGGGGAAATATATTTGGTTTAGAACTCCAATAGAGGGAGTCTGGAAATGACCAAAGAGTGACCGAGCCAATCCAATAGCCATGATCCCACAGGTGGTCAACACTCTTACCCTCAAGCCTGGGCTGTATTTCTAGTGCCCCGTGGAATAACCGGTCTTTTATTAAGCAGGCAGATGGAGGAGTGTCTTGTTCTTGGGAATGAGTCTTAGCTGGCTGACTTCATGAAACTTAGTTTGGCTTTAAAAAAAAAAAATCATACCCAAGAATTCACAAGCTGAAGAGAGGTGCCCATTCTTGGGTGTCTCAGGTTAGCCAAGCAGATCTTCTCCTGATTCCTTGTTGGCATGTGGTGTGTAGGGTATGGGATAGGGGGAGAATAGAGTAAGAGGGCAAAGATAGACGGTAATCTCCTTGCAGTCAGGGACATGGTTTTCCCCCATCGGGCACCCTGTATAGTACCTGTATTGAATGAATGGTGGCTAGATGGGTAAAGGGCATTTTGTTTCCCATCATCTTGTATTGACAGCCCAGGCATTTACTGAGACATTCACTTCCCTCTTTACTCCCATTGCTTCCTACCTATGTAAGTGCCGATGCGGCTCATGCAAGTCTAGTCAAAGCACATGGCATATTTACTCTGATGCCCAACACAATGCCGGGGAAAGGGAGCCCAGATCTTAAAGTTGCCACGTTCTACCTTCACAGACTGAGGACGCTCATGGGATTCATTGTTCTGGGGTTGAAAACTTTACCTGCCCACTTCTATTTGTTTCCTGATGCCATATTGTGCAGTCTTAGCTCCTCATTTAAAATCCATGGCTATGCTTACATGCATGTAGGATATGAAATAGTAAATGTCTGAGAGCCCATCTCCTCTGTGGTCCCAATGTGTACCTATGTAGTGCATATAAATATACCACACCACATGCACATATGTGGATATCCCTCTGTCCTCTGTACAGCAGGTCTGTATGAGTATGTGTCTCTATTGGTTTGGGCAATCATGCTATATTTTTATTCTTGAGATTCTCAGATCCTTCAAAAGATATGATGTGCCTGGCACATCGTATGAACCCAATAAATAGTTGATGAATGAATTAATGGACAATATGTTCAGAGAGTGGTAATGGGTGCTACTTAGAGAATTTTACTCAAGATTTAATGGGAGAAACAAAGCCTATATGCATGAAACTAAGCCTATATGCACGAAACTAGGTCTCTTACAAAGCAACAGAGGCATAAAGCTCATAGATGAAATAAATTAGTAATAGTACTTATAATTATCATCATAGCTAATGTTCACAGAGGGCTTCTTATAGGCCAGGTACTCTCCTAAACACTTTCATGTATGTTAACTCATTTAATGTTTCTACAACTCTGAGGCATTGGTGTTATTTTCCTCATTTTGCATGTGAGAAGCCTGAAGGATGGAGAGGTTAGGTGACTTGCCTGGAGTAACAGGGCTGATAAGCATAAGATCACATAGTTAGCACAGAGTGGGACAAGGGTTTAGCAACAAAAACTTTCTGGAATAGGCGAGTTGAGATGTGGCCTCCCCCATCACCCTCAGCCACACCCGTGGCCAGGAGCCATAAGCACGACCTTCTGGCCATCCCTCAGTGTGGGCTGTGGACCAAGAGGCTGTTGAGAGTCAGCTCCCACGACAATGTGTGATCTGGCTTGTATACTTCCATGGCATGGCCTTCCCAGAGTACGTGCCAGATGGTTTCTAAACACGTTTTTCTTCAAGTACTCAGTATGAGAGAGACCTAAGTCTTGGAGGGAAATATCTCCCCCTCTCCCAACAAACTCAGAGTAGAACCGGCCATCTGCATGACACCCAGTACCCACTTGGAAGTTTCTAGAAAGCCCAGTGAATTAACTTNCACCCAGTACCCACTTGGAAGTTTCTAGAAAGCCCAGTGAATTAACTTTGAAAAAAGTAACCATCTGTTGTGGTAGGTAGGAAGAGACACAATCATAAATGTCCCCTCTTAGCATTGAGAGTGGCCCAAGTTTTGTTCTGTCTCCTGAGGATTCAGCAGTAAACAAGGCAGATGAAAATGCCAGCCCTCAGAGCGCTGACATTCTAATTCAGGAGGCGGGTCATGAACAAGTCAGTAAGTAAGAGGTTGCATGTGTCAGAGCGTGAGGAGCGGCCCTCAAGTACCGATGTATGAGAACCGTTGGTTCTGATGATCTGTTCTTCACTTTTCTCACTGTCTTTCAAATTACTTGCCAGGGAACTTTGTAACACTGGGCCAGGGAGAGTGTGGAACCTGGTGGGTGGGAGTAAAGATACTGCATTCAGGTCCTATGCGGGCATACCTGTGTTACTGCGCTTGACTTTACTGTGTTTTGCAGGCAATGCATTTTTTTATAAATGGAAAATTTGTGGCAACCTCGAGTCAGGCCGTCAAGCAAGTCTATCGGTACCATTTTCCCAACAGCATTTGCTCACTTTGTGTCTCTGTCACATTTTGGTGATTCTTGCAATATTTGAGACTTTTTGTTTTTTTTAAGATTTTATTTATTTATTTGTCAGAGAGAGAACGAGTGAGAGAGCACAAGCAGGGGGAGGGGCAGGCAGAGGAAGAAGCAGACTCCCCGCCGAGCAGGGAGCCCAATGCCGAACTTGATCCCAGGACCCTGAGATCATGATCTGAGCTGAAGTCAGGTGCTTAACTGACTGAGCCACCCAGGCTTCCCTTTCAGACTTTTAAATTCTATCTGTTATGGTGATCTGTGATCAGTGATCTTTGATGTTACCATTGTAATCGTAAGACAGCAAACTTGACAAANGGTGACAGCACAGCTGCTTACAACAGGGTTTACAGACCATTTAAGCCCACTGTTGAAACCTACTGCTCAGAAAAAAAGATTCATTTCAAAATGCGACTGCTTGTTGACAGTGTAACTGGTCAGCCAAGAGCTCGGACGGAGACGGACAGTGAGATTAACGTTGTTTTCGTGCCTGCTGACACAAGCTCCGTTCTGCCGCTGACGGATCAAGGAGTGATTTCAACTTTCGAGTCTTATCAGTTAACACACATCTCCTAAGGCTCGAGCTGCCGCAGGTAGTGAGTCCTCCGCTGGATCGAGGCCAACTGAAAACCTTCCAGAAAGCCTTCATCATTCTACGTGGCGCTAAGAACACGCCTCACAGTAGTGACTCACAGGAAGACGTCAAAGTATCACCATGAACAGGAGTCTGGAACAAGCTGATTCCCCTCCTTACGGGTGGCTCCGAGGGGTTCAAGACCCCAGTGGAGTAAGGGGCTACGGATGTGGTGGAAACAACAGGAGAACCTGAACTAGAAGCGGAGCCTGAAGATGGGACCGAGCTGCTGCATCTCATGATCAAACGTAAACGAATGAAGAGTTGCTTCTTAGAGATGAGCAAAAAGAGTGGTTTCCTAAGAGGGAATCTATTCCTGCTGAAGACGCTGCGAAGACTGTTGAAATGACAACAAAGGATTTAGAATATCACAGAAACTTAGTTGATAAAGCAGCCGCAGGGTGTGAGAGGACTGACTCCAATTTCGAAAGGACTTGTGGACAAAATGCTATCAAACAGCACCACGTGCTGCGGAGAAATGGTTCATGAAAGGAAGAGGCAATCGATGTGGCAAACGTCACTGCTGTCTTATTTTAAGAAATCGCCACAGCCACCCCAGCCTTCATGACCACCACCCAGATCAGTCGGCAGCCGTCGACATCGAGGCAAGACCCTCCACCAACAAAAAGATCAGGGCTGTGAAGCTCCAAAGATGGTTAGCACTTAGCAATAAAGTCTTTTCTACTTAAGATATATATTTATTTATTTATTTATTTATTTATATTTATTTAGGGGCACCCGAGTGGCTCAGTCAGTTAAGTGACTCTTGATTTTGGCTCCGGTCATGATCTCAGGCTCATGAGATCAAGGCCCGTATTGGGCTCTGTGCTCCGCAGGCAGTCTACTGGAGATTCTCTCCCTCTCCCTCTGCCCCTCCCCCTGCTGGCCCACATTCTCTCTCTAAAATAAATGAATAAATCTTTAAAAAGAAAGGTATGTATTACTTTTTAACCCTAATGCTACTGCATCCTTAACAGACTACGGTCTAGTGTAAACATAATTCTTATACGCACTGGGAAACCAAAAATCCACTGACTTGCTTTACTGTGATGTTCACTTTATTTGCTGTGGTCTGGAAGGGGACTTGCTACATCTCCAGGGTATGCCTGCAAAGCAGCAAAATGTAATTTATCTGCAGAAGCTATGTTTTGCATCTGTGAGGTCTACCAGGGTAGCTACTGGTTAACATGTAGCTACTGAGCCCTTGAAACGTGGCTACTCTGCCTGCAGCACTGAATTTTTAAATTTCATGGAAACGTAAACAGCCGCCATGGAGGGCCCAGGCTTAAACAAGAAAGAGGGCCTCCCTTTTTTATTTGTTCCCCGTTTTGGAGTATAGACCGTATCAGCTAATCAAGTCAAACTCGCTCATTTTCCCACTGAAACTGGGTTCCTTCCCCAGCAGCAACCAGTGTGGCTTCCCATAGCCACCTCCTGACCAGGCTTCCCGTGGTCACACCGCGGGCGCCACAGCACCGTCACACACAGCCTGTTATCTCTGAGTTTTGTTAGCGCCGTGTGATCACTCAGTGGTGGTTTTACCGTGCAGATTTAACAGTGGTGAGTGGTCTTACTAAACATCTCTGTCCTGGTTTTTTTTTTTTTGTTTAATTGCATTTGGTTAACTTTCCCCTGCTCCTTCAACCAACAGCAACCCTTTTCTCCCTGAGGCCCCAAATGTCTGTTATCTGGACCTTCTCCCCGCCACTGCGTGTCCAATCCATCTACTGGTAAAGCCTGTTGGCTCCCCTTACAAAACCTATCCAGAATCTGCCCACTTCTCAACACAGGACTGCTACTGTCTACACTGCGCCACTAGCATCTCTCACCCGAACTATTCCAAAGCTTCCTGACACATCTTCCCGTTTATCCTTTGCTCCTCTACACTCCAGCTTCCTCAAGCCAGAGTGAGCCCCTCAGTAAGTTCTCCTCATTCTCTGAGAAGCCTGCGATAGTTTTCCACTCTCAGTGGGGACAAAGTTCAAATTCTTTGGCACCTTCAAGGACCTATGGACCACGTCAGCTGGTTGGATCATCTCTTTAACACGGTCGGCCCTCTCTCCCATCGCTCTGCTCTTGCTGTCGTCCTCCTGGCTTTTTCTTCAAAGTGCAAAGTACGTTCCCATCCCACAGGGTGTGCACCCCTGCCTGTTCCCTTCACCTTCAACAGTTTTCTCCCAGATATTCTCATGGTTGGGTCTTCCTTTCTTCCAGGGCTCAACTCCAAGGGCACACTGGAAGCCTTCCCTAAATAACTCATTTAAAACAAAATCCTGTACCTCTTTATCCCTTCTCTGCTTCATCTTTCTTCACAGTGCTCATCACCGCCTGACGCTGTACGCTTCACTGTCAATTTCCGCCACTTAGAAGTGTGCCAGGACAGCAGGGACTTTCCGTGTCATTGTATTCCCAGCCCTCAGAACGACGACACACAGCAGGTGCTCAATAAATATGTATTTAGGGTGGGGTGTGGGAAAGTGAGATCACAGTCCCGATCAGGCAGCAGGTACCCACTCGCTCTTGCCTGAGGTCCCAGGCTCTTTCCCTAAGACCACATACTACCGCCAGTGAGCTTGCTAAAACACAAATCTGTCTCTGCCGCTCCTGTCAAATGGCTCACCACAGTCCCTAGAATCAATTTTGGATACGATCTAATCATACCGAACTTTTCTCAGTTCCTAAAACGTGTTCCCTTTCTTCTTCTACCCTTCATACTCAGTGTCCTATGCGTTTCAAATAATCCCACATCTCTATCCTTCCAGTGCCCCACCCCTGCCTCGCCTTTCAAGCTCTCAAGTCAAACCATGCTCTCGCTAGGAAACTTCCTTCACCGCTGCCCCCACCTCCAGCCCTGCAACAGTGGGGACCTTTTACATGTGGCACTTAGCTCGCTCTGTTGGAACTGCACTGTCACCTTACAGGCCATACAAAATCATGGTTAAGACCATGGGTCTGAATCCTAGCTCAGTAGTTATGGGGTGAATGGCCTTGGGCAAATTACTTCCCACCCTTTGGCTCCGTTTTCTCAATGGAAAAACTACTACTGACCCTCATAGAATGGCTGTGAAGAATCAGGCTAGTTCTAAGTGCTCAATAAATGCTGGCTATAAATCTATCCACCCACTAGTCTGTGAAGTGCCAGACGGCTAGCACAATGTTTGCTCATTCTGTATCTCAGTGCCTGGCGCAGATCCCAGCATATGGTAGGTGCTCAATAAATATTTGCTGAATCAATATATGAATAAGTGATTTATACAGGACCAACTGGTCCTCATATATCTATATGAATATATATGAATCTTCTATCTATATGAATCACCTCATCTGTCTATATGAATCCTCCCTCCACTCTCATGGGAATGGGAGGGTAAAAGGGGGGAAGGAAGTGAACCTTTGTTTCCTATGGGTTATTTTGCTCACTTACCCTTTTGAATCTGACTTCATTTCACCTCAATATCCATCACAAAAGAAGCTTATTAGGGGCCAATCTGACTGGAAATTTTCAAGCTCTTGAGGAAACTGCGGTTTCAGGAAACGAGCAGGTGTGACGAAGTCAAGCACTTTTCTTACCCCACCACGAGGCTGGCCCACGTTCAATCACTATTTTTCAAGAAAGGATTAGTCTTGCCTCCGTAAGGCTGGGGAGCAATTCTTTTAGATTGCTGACATTTGTCTCCTCGCTTTCTCACTGAGAACAAACCAGGTATGGGTTCTATTCTCAGAAGCTCCAGAAGAACAGGAGTTAAACAGAATACTACAAGAATAAATCATTCGGCTTTTGACAGGAGCTGCAATAAAAAGGTACAGAGAATAACATCCCATAACGCATCTGGATGGCAAGAGATTCCCGAGAAAGGGGTGTGACAGAGAAGTGGGGGGGAATGAGGTGAGGGTGGCAGCAGTGGGGGGAGCTGGGGGACTCAGCAGGTCCTGCACAAAGGCCTCTGAGCTCCACTAACGGGAACGAACTCAGAGGGGCTGCGGCTCAAAGATGAAGCTGGAAAGATACTACAGGGGGCCAGACGTTGCCAGGCCATGTAGATCACAGGAAGGGCTTTGACTATTACCCTAAGAGATGTGGAAAACTTTCAGGGATGGATTTTAAAAAGGAAATATCTGAATTTTCATTTTTTATCATACAGGTCACTCTGTTCTGAGACTGGCTGGAAGGGGGTCACGACTGGAAGCAGGGATGGAGAAGAGCGTTGTGGTCCTGGTGAGGAACAAGGTTCCCTTCCCCAGAGGCAGGGAAGTGCCTCCAATGAAAAGAAATGAGAAGATCTGGCAACTATTCAGGAGGAAAAAAGTCAAGGGCGGTTTCTAAATTGCTGGCCTAACAGGCTGTGGTGTGAGCCATGAATGTACAGAGGTTTGACAGGCAGCAGGACACACTGGTCTTGAGGTCAGAAGGCAGGCCTCAACTAAACACAGAGCACCTGAAGCATTATGTGTGGCCAAGGGGACAGGGGAGGAGGAAGTTCCTTGTCCTGTCAATGTTTCCAAGTTGATACATAACGTGCTAGGAAAAAAATTTGTCCCAAACCTCCTAATTCTGTTTAGAGTAACAGAAGTGAGTAAAAGGTGCTATCTAAGAACAAATGAGAGGCTTCTCCAAAATATTTAATTGTGTTGTTTTAAAACGTTATACGAAAATGTAAAGGGCTAAGACTGGCCAAGACATCCTTAAAGAACAAGGAGAGGAGATTTGACACCCTCCTTCCACCCCCACCCTCCAGGAAATCAAAACTTATAGAGCGATATTAATTACAACAGTATTATAGGGACTCAGGGTTCCACCAACAGACACTAAACACAGTGGAACCACACATACATGAAGACTTTATAACTGCGCTGGAAGGACACAGCAATGGGGACAGAAGGGACGATTCAGGTTACCTTTATGGGGAAAAAATATGAAATTGTAACTAACCATCTCCTACTATACACCAAAACCAATTCTGGACAGATTAAAGACCTAAATGCCACAAAAATTTTTTATAAGAGAATACAGGCAAATAATGACCTTTGGGTACGATGTACAAGATACAAAATAGCACAAACCATTTAAGGCGAAAGAAAAATAAAATTCACCTACATTAAAATGCAGACTTCTGCCCAACCACCAACATGACCTCACGAATACGAAAAAGCTAAAAACTTAGAGACAACTGGTGCAATGCAGATCTAACAGAGAATATATTGACAATACCTACAAATCAGTAAGAAAAGGACCAGCAGGGGCATCTGGGTGGCTCAGTCGTTAAGCATCTGCCTTCGGCTAAGGGTGTGATCCCAGGGTCCTGGGATCGAGCCCCGCATCAGGCTCCCTGCTCTGCTGGGAGCCTGCTTCTTCCTCTCCCACTCCCCCTGCTTGTGTTCCCTCTCTCCCTGGCTGTCTCTCCGTCAAATAAATAAATAAAATCTTAAAAAAAAAAAAGAAAAAGAAAAGGACCAGCAAAGCATCCCAGTCTTGCAATGTTTTGTTACTCAAATGTCATTCCTGGGGGAAAAAAAGGGAGTGAGAAAGAGAGGAAGTGCAAACCATCTGGTCACAGATTCCTGACAATGACGGGGGAACAGGCACCATCCCACCTGGTCAGTAAGGACAGGGCCATCCTAACCTTCTTTGGAAGACTATTTGTCAAAAATCTATAAATATATATATATAAAATCCCTTTGATTTGGCAGCTGCACTTCTGGGAATTGTCCAAGAGATAAACTCTCGCATATGTTAAAAAAAAAAAAAAAAGAGTCAAAGACATTTTCTGTAATATGGTTTCTAGTAGTAGGAAAATGAAAAATCAGAACGTCCAACAATGGGGTAAGTTCAAAGAAATTACATCCATTCAACAGAATCTGAAAGTGTCAATACAGTGACAAGGAAGTATCACTTAGCTCAACTGCTATGTGAAAAAATCAAGATGCAGAATAGACTATTAACGAAAAAGGAGCAGGCTAGAAGGTGGATAGAAACTTATGTACATCTGTACGCACAGATTATCTCTGCAGGGACACAAAAGAAGCCAGTAAGACGGACTGCCTCCGGGAAGGGGACTAAGAGACGGGCTCTAAAGAGCAGGCATTTTCCCCTCACTGAACAGTCCAGAATACCTTTCGTTTGGTTTTTAACCACGTGTATGTACGTATTACATTCGCAACAAATAAAATCTCCTGCCATTCTCAAAAAAAAAGAATGGTTTAAACAAATGATAGTCTGTCCATCCTAATAAATATTATATTTAGCAGCTAAAAAGAACAGAGTAAATCTACATGTATTAATATAAAACAGGCGCAGGGTTTTTTTGAGGTAATGAAAATGTTCTAAAATAACTTGTGGTGATGGATGGCCAACTATAAATATACTAAAAGCCACTGAACTGTATGCACATTTTAAATGGGTGAATTGTAAGGCACAGGAATTCTACCTCAATAAAAGCTATTAAAAAATATCTACACACACACACACACACCCATAGCCACACAGAGGTGAGGGTGGGTGAGGAAATGGGGTTCAGTAAACTCAGTAAACTATGGCCCACAAGCCAAATTTGGCCCACCACTGGCTTTTATAAAGTTTTATCGGCACACAGCCACACTCCTTCGTTTCCAAATTGTCTATGGCTGCTTTCATGCTACAAAGGCAGAGCTGAGTAATTATGACAAAGGCAGAAGAGTTTGCAAAGCCTCAAATATTTACTATCTGCCCTTTTCCAGAAAAAATTTGCCAATCCCTGATATTAAAAAACAAAAAACACTTAAGTTATATAGTTGAGTGAAAAACATCTATAGAATAATATGGTCAATATGATATCATTTATGCTCTAAAACCACACACAACACAATAGGACATATTTTCTATGAGGACAATTATGTCGGGAAATGGCCCCAAACTCATACCTATGGTTACTTCTGAGTGGGGACAGGCATAAAGGATTGGGAGTTGGGCAAAGGGGTCTTTGGCTTTATTTGTAATTTATCTGAAAACTGTTTTATTTAAGGAGACAATATATGACCTGAGTAACTGAACTTTTTTTTTTTTTTTTTNAAAAATATGGCCTGAGTAACTGAACTTTTTTTTTTTTTTTTTAGTTAGTTTTTTAAAAGCAAGGCTGGTGGCAGCAGAAAGTAACAGCGCTAGGTTGGATTAAAACTGCAAACTCTGATCTTGGTAAGCAGAGCCAGAATTTTAAGCGTTCTGATCCTACACCCACCTTTCAGTTTTTTTCCAATCTGTCTCCTGTTCCTTTTCCATTTTTCCCTTCACTAGCTTCGGAAGTGAGCTTTCCAGGGTTTAAGGTGAAATGAGGTAGGAGCAAGAGCAGCAGGAGGGCTGGAAGGCAGCTACGAAGGAGGCATGGGACAGCAAATGGCTGGGCCCTGTCCATAGTCCACTGTTCCAGGGATCTAATTCCTATTACAGGACCCCTGGGATGTGTGAAGACTCAGTGTCAGGCTTAGCAGTGCCCTGCAATTAGTTCCTGCTCACAGTCTTCATATTCCTAGTTGCACACGATTCACACGGCCCTCACCAGAGCCCTGGGGCTTCTGGAGTTCTCTGTACTTCAAGGGGGTTTACAAGTTTGACTAGTCTTGTAACACAGTACACCTTAAAACTGAAGCTAACCGATTGTCAAATTGCAATTCAGGCCCCAAAGGGCACGTGTGGAACCTGAGTCCCAACTACGCTGCTTTACGCCATCATCACAGAGATCAAATGGGTACAAATGATAAAATACATATAGTCCATCTCTGGAAAAGAAAGTAAGCAGAAATTCAACTGGGGAAGAAAGTAAACTAATTTAGAGCAATTATTAGTTATTATTAATTATGGAAATTATTAACTATGGGAATGGACAGTTTTTTGAAGCAAGAGCATAAAATGTCAAAGGTGGCTCCCAATTGTGTGTATTTATACAAAATGGACCTCAGGTAACCTGTCTTCTAACCTAGAAACTATGTACAATTCTGGAAAAGGCAAGAGCTCTAAAACAGCAATAAAAGAAACCATCCAAAAGTTTTTGTGTTTTTGTTTTTTTTTTACAAGAGGTAAATTCAAAAGATATGATGCTATTAAGGCCATGATATTTAAAGGGGCCTGTACTAGGTCTCTGTTTGCACGAGCAATTACCAAAGGGGAAACTTATGTAATTCTCTAATTGTGGGTCCCACAGCCACTTCTGCTTCTGAAACAAAAGCAACCAGACAACATGAAGGGTTGCTGGGAAAACCTGGCTGCATAAAAAATACAGTTACGGGAGGCGGGGGGTGGGTGGGAAGCACATTCACAAGACTGCTCTTTTAAACAATTTGGTTT
>NC_048226.1:18178186-18299197 GCF_002007445.2 Ailuropoda melanoleuca | reverse complement strand
CACTGCTGTCTTATTTTAAGAAATCGCCACAGTCACCCCAGCCGTCGACATCGAGGCAAGACCCTCCACCAGCAAAAAGATCAGGGCTGGTTGAAGCTCGACGATGGTTAGAATATTTTTTGTAATAAAGTGTTTTTATATTAAGGTATATACACATTTTTTAGATATAATGCTATTGCACATTAAGATACCGTTGTACAGTGTAGGGGCGCCTGGGTGGCACAGCGGTTAAGCGTCTGCCTTCGGCTCAGGGCGTGATCCCGGCGTTATGGGATCGAGCCCCACATCAGGCTCCTCCTCTAGGAACCTGCTTCTTCCTCTCCCACTCCCCCTGCTTGTGCTCCCTCTCTCGCTGGCTGTCTCTATCTCTGTCGAATAAATAAATAAAATCTTAAAAAAAAAAGATACTGTTGTACAGTGTAAAGTTAACTTTTATATGCACTGGGAAGCCAAACAATTCCTTGCCTGGCTTTATTGAGATGTTCGCTTTACTGCAGTGGTAAACCTTCGATATTTCTGAGGTGTGTCTGTCATCTATAATCCATTGTGGGGATTCAGGCAAATCCTCCGGGTAGCTTTTTATGTCAAGAAGATGTGGTCTTTAGATTCCAGGCATTTGTGACATTGACTTGTTTCATTATATCCCCTTGGAGTTTCTCCACACACCTATTTAAAGAACACGGAGTTTGGTAGCATTTTGACTTAACATTTCTGTCTATGAGAAAACCTTTGTATTTGGAAAGTCTATGAAAATGATAAGATGAAACATTATCAGAAAACAGAGCTTTTGTTCATAAAAGCCCCCCAGATTGGACTGGTTAGGTTAAGATCAATAAGGCCCAAAGTGTATTCATTCAGTTTCTCGGAAGGGATTCTCTCCTTGGAGGAAAAAGCAGGTCGTCAGTTCCATCAAATTTAGATTTTCTTCTCTGGAATGTTTGCCTGAGGTTTGCAATGCAACATGCCATTTAGAAAATCAGAAGTTGTCCCACTTCCCTTTCCTCTGTGTCTACACCCCATGCACCCTCTGTTCTGGCTAGCAGAGTTCCAGACACAATTTCCTGCTGTGGCCCCGAGGCCATTTTCCCATGTCCTGCTCACACTGTTTTTCTCTTGTGAGTTCCTAAGTGGCCCTCCAGAATCTTGCCTGGGTTTGCAAGGGTCCTCACTGCTCTTCTCCCTCTCTCCTGTTTCACTCTTGGAAATATACTCAGTAGGTGTTTTCCTCGCTTACTTGGTTTAGTAACATTTAGTAACAAGTTTGCTCTTGTGTGTAAAAACCCGTGGGTTTTGCAGTGCAGCCCCTTCAGCTCCCCACAACACTTGTCCACTAATATCAGGCTTAACTGCCTACCTTTAATTGTCAGAGGTGTGATGTTCACTTTTAAAAATGCAATGAACCATTAAGATTTAATAAACAACTTAACCTCTATTAATGGGGATCTAAAATATACAACAGATTTAACGCCTTAACTTGCTTCTAAAACTTTCTCATAAAATGGGACAGTTAAGTATTACCTAGAAGAAATGACACCCACACAGGCCTCTTGCTCGATCCTGCTTCCCAGGGTTCTCTCCCTTCTGTTAGCAGTGACCTGATAAATTTATCATGAGGCTTAAGTGAGAGAGAGAAAAGGAAAAAGGCATTGCCATAGGAGCCGTCGAAAAAACCATATTTGTATTTATTTGTCCTCTGCAGAGGGGTCGTGGGCGGACACACTGGGCTGACATGTGCAGGCACACAGCTCCGCCAGGTCACAACTCACAAACCGTCAGAATTCCTCACTTCAATCCTCCCAGCTACTGCACCCCGTTGCATAGATTGTGCAACAGGTGAATTTTTGCCTCCGTCTCTGAAGGAAGAAGGGACTATACCTTGACAGTGACTCAATGCAGCCTATGATAATGGGATTCTTTTGATTATGGAGGAGGTATTGAGCTATGTAGGCTGTAACCAGGAACCAGGCTGTCTCCCATGCTAAGGAATCTTCTAAGGAAAAGGTGACTGGTAGAGCTTTATCAGCAGGGAAGAGAGACACGACAAAGAAAAACAGTTTTAATTAGGAAGGTAAGTCGGGGGGCAGTTGGGGAAGGATAGACCATGAAAGGGGGAGTGTGGGATCAGAAAGACATGGTCGCCTGGCAAGAGGTGACGAGGATCTGAACCTGCCCCTCTTAGTGACCACTCTGCTGGAAGTTCAGCCCCCCTGCCAGATGGGCTTTAACCCCTTCATGGCGAAAAGAAAGTCTGGGAAGAGAAAAACAGGCCAGGGAGAAAGTGAACAAGCATCCAGTGAACGGGCCTTGACCAATCCTCCTCCTTTGAACTGAATTCAATGAGTGAAACTCGAGAACCCGTGGAGTCTGAGACTGGCCTTTCCCCTTCTCTGCCTCTAGTCAATTTTTAATTTGCTGTCATCGATTAGCTGACAGGAGAAGAAAGATGTCTCTCAACAGCTGAAGCCGGCTGGTGGGGAAGGGCCTTGAGTCAGGGCCTTCGGAGTGGGCGGTGCTGCTGAACCGCCTGGGAGGTGAGCTTTGGCTCCGAGGGGTGCAAGAACCAACTTGCCGAAGCTTCCTTGCTCGTCGAGGCGCCTTTAAATAATCCACACCCGTACTTGTTTCATCTGCAGGCAGGAGAAAGTGAACACGGCCCCCAAAGGTCTCCTGTCTCAAATAAACACTGTAAATGCAGGCAAACTTGCCTTTGGACTTGAAGGGCCTCAGGCAGACAGACGGACAACTGTTGGCATCCTGCCACCAACAGGTTTGTCTTTCATTGTCTGTGTTGACTGTTCTTTGAGGCTGGCAGAAATAAAAACAAGGAGAACTACCTCTGACTATTCCAAAAGGAAAAGGTGGCCAGACTTTTATCTTGGGGGCATTATATGGTGCAAAAGAAGGGACGTTTTCCTCCCCAGCTGCCAGGAGACAGACAGAGAGGTGGCCTTTCCGTGGACGGATGCTCCTTATTCCATGCGTGTCAGGGCGGGCTGGTGATGGTTGTGGTGATGATTTAGTCAGCACAAAGCCCCGCCAATACTCACAGGCTTCTAGAGAGTGCCATAGCTGTCAGACCCGCTCGGCTAATAGTGTGGGCTTGTCAACAGTGTTTCAGGTTTCTCTCCGCCGCTTAAACCCCTTCCTTTCAGTACAGACAGCAAGACCATCTTGTTCAGGAGTTGACTAATGACCGTATGCACCCAAACCAACAGGCGTGAGGCAACTGATGCATTTGTAATCCCGTGTCTGACTGAACTCCAGTCTTCTCCTCTCCCAAGTGGTGAAACAGGAAGCAACATCCCGTCAGGAAGAACCAGAAGGTGCCATCCAGTAGCCTTGCCTCACGTCACGGATCGCCCTCAGTCAGAAATCTAGACGTGCAACTTTAGAGGGTGGGTCTCTGAAAGAATTTCAGAGCTTACGTGGAGATGAGGTGTGTTGCTCTCTGACGAGAACGAGGCTGACTGGAACACTGGAAATCTGGCTCTGACTGCTCTTCACAGGCAAGGGGCATCCTTTGTGGACCGAAGTTTCTGGAAGGTAGGCACCATTTCGCTGATGTTTTTACCATTTAAGAACTCTCAGACCACGTTGGCCTTGACTCTGTGTGTGTGTGTGTGTGTGTGTGTGTGTGTGAGAGAGAGAGAGAGAGAGAGAGAGAGAGAGAGAGAGAGAGAGAAAGAGATAGGGAGGGAGATGTCCAAAATGCTCATTTTGGGCCTACTGTTCAGGCAGAGATACAGAAAACAGAGATTTGAAGCCCATTGCTTGGTGAGTGTGACTTCAGAAGTGTTCGGTCGTGGAGAGCAAATGTTGAGGCCCGACTTCTCTGACCTGTAGCACTTGCTCTCTGGCGAGTGGAAGTGGATTCGTTGTCGGGCTAGGAAGGAAGGCTTGTTCAGCCCGTGGAATCACAGAAGGCCGAGCACGCAGCCGGCGCAGCCCGGTTTATGAGGAGGGAGAAATGAAAAGGGCGACCGCAGATGTCCAGACCCTGTCAGAATGTCTTACATGTGGAACAAGGCAGGACTTGCCCGCCTCACAGCGGCAGACTTTTCTCCGCTGGCTCTGTCTCGGGCGGGACCGTCCCCACGCGGCGTCCGGAAGACACGAGCCGATTCGTTCTACAACTGCCAGCCTCGGGTCGAGAAACATAATAGAACTTTCTTTTTTTTCTAACCAGTGTCCGTGTTTAGCCAGATGTTCTTCTATGCAATTTTATTCCCAGAAAAGCCTTACTCACGGGGCCAGGGAAAGAAACTTCTGGGACTCCCCAGAGGATACATACTCATTTAAATGAATAAGTATTCATTTATTCATTAACTAACCAAGTGCCTTCTATACCACGGGTGAGGGTTCTGACTTTAAACAGCCCCTTTTCATGACTCTTCCCCTACAAGCCTTTTTTTTTTTTTTTAAGGGGTTTCCACTTAAAATTTCATCAGTAGAATTTTCTGGACAAAGGGGCAAATTCGTTAAGGGGAAAATAGGTAATAATTGTATAGTCTTCCCTTTAAAACTATTTCTGCCTTTGCTAAAATAGTCAAATTAATTTCAAGATAATTCTGGGTTCGTAATAATCTACATAACTCTGGGTTAGTAATAATCTACATTTATTGAGTCCTTGCTGTGCATAAATGCATTTCCCATTTAATTCAGTGAGATAGAACTCGTGCAGTTTTCGGATGAGGACATTTGGGCTTAGTGAGAGGTATAGTGGCATAGTTGGGAAGTGAGAAAGCCCAAATTCTGTTGCCTTTCTGCACACAGAAATACGTGATCAGAGCCGTCTCTATTCTTATCCCATTCTCTCAGCCCTTCAGCGTCCTGGTCATGTGGAGGGGTTTCTGAACCCATTTTGATAGGTAAATATGTTAACTTGGTATCTTATAGCAAAAGACCAAAGGGTCAGTCCATAATTTGCTTCTCTTGGGGTGAAGGCATGGTGTGGTGGACAGAACAGGGTTAGTAAGGCAGATAGATCTAAATCTGAATCCCTGCTTTCTGCTTACTATTTGTGTGATCTTGGCAAGTCAGTGAAATTCTTCAAACCTCAGTTTCCTTATTTGTAAGCTAATGATTATAATGTTCATCCCACAGGGTTATTTGTTATAAGGAATAGAAAGAAAAGGCATGCAAAATGCCTTCTGCATGATTGACAAATGGTAGGCTTTCGTTATATAGTATTCATTTCTCCAATTATTTGCTGATCCTATTCTGGGCTCAGGGGTAACAGCAGTGATCAGGGGAGATAAGACTCGGTCCTCATGGGGCTGACTGGTGGTGTTTTGGTCTAGCATAGTGTCACTTACTTTCTTTGAAAATCAGGCTGTGATTATTGAGATCCTCTATGGTGATGCTGATCTGGCTTTGACACAGTCTTTGAAAAAGAGCAGTAAGCATCCTATGTTAGGAGTCCCCCAAATCATAGCAAAATCAGGCAAAAAGCAAGAACATCAGATACCTCTTTAGCAAGGGTCAGTTTGTTGCGCTAATCATTGCACAGTTATAGGAAAGATATGCTTTTTGTGTGCCTTCACTCACACACACACACACACACACACACACACACACACAGAGTTCATTTGAATTTTCTTAGGCCCCCAAGGCACTGCCGGCAGGCTGTGCACGGGAGGAGGGTCTGGCTCCAAGGTCTCATAAAACACAGAGTGTAGTGTGGAAGCCATTCATTTACCCTGGGCTCCAGGCCATCTGTACAACAGCCTTGGGCTTCCAAGGCCTCCCCAATGTGAATTTAGGGATGTAGTCCAAAGATTCAACCGGAGATAATACACCTTTATAAAGATGGATTTGGACAAGAGCAATTGACTTATTTACTGGCTAAAAGCCTATAGTCAAGTTCATCAAATGGGCTAGTTGGCATCAAGAATGGTGTTTTGGCAATCTGTCCCTAATTTTGAATCCTGATGAACTGCAGATTATGGCAGAGAGATTAGAGGAACAGAGGGGAGTTCCCTTTGGAATCAAATGCGGGTCTCCCTTCTCTTAGAAACACCTGCACACCCAGTACACCAACCTTATTGGTCCTACATGGCCCAGGTTTGTTGTTTTATTTATTTGGTGGACCCAGAATGATTGAACACATCTTTGGGACAGCCCTAGACAGACCAGACAATTGGCACTATGAAGGAAGTCTTTCTAAAGTAACAAGACTTATTTTCCTAAGCCCTATGCAACAATCAATCTCATCATTTTATGGGTCCTACTATGTGTATTGCCTTAAAATTGCATCTTGAAGATAGTTTTTTAAATGATGAAAACATAAACCAAGCTAAAAACCCAATTAAAATAAATTAGGGCTTAGTATAAAACACTCGAATAGCAAGTGAATGGGGGTATTAAGAATCTTTGACCTTGTACAACACTTTACCAGCCAAAATTCTCCACAGGGCTTTCTGTTGATGGTAGACAGATGTTTGATTGTAAATAAACTTCAGCAATCACTGTGTTTTTAAAACAGTTATTCCCAAATTTCATTATTATTATAACTTAAAGTCTGAGAAAGCACACTAATTTAGCTTGGGTGACCTTGAAACAAATTTCACCCTCCTAAGTATGAGAGTTCAAAATTTCGCAAGCTGTGAGTGTTCAAATTCCACTCAAATGTAAAGTTAAAGGGGTTTGGTTCATTTTAGTAACCATTTCTTCTTCTTCTTCTTCTTTTTTTTTTTTTTTTTTTTTTTTTTTTTTTTTTTTTTTGCTCACCTGGTCACTAGAGAGACTGTGGAGGGGTTCATGATGCATTTTTAAGGAAGGTAACTGAACACAGCAGAGGCCTAACACGTAGTTGGTGTTTGGTTTACAGAGGTTTCAATTCAATGGAGTTTCCCCTTTACTAATCTCCGAATTATATCTTTAGGAAAGCAAGAAATGGAGATATTTAATGAAAGTATCCCAATCTCTCTGTTTAGGATTGATACACACACACCCCACACAGTCTCTCTCTCACACACACATGCACTTCCTTGTGCTGGTGCACCGTATGAAAACAAACCCAAAAGATACATATATTGTGTGTGTGTGCAGCCAACGTTATTTCTTCTCCTGTCATAGATGGCTCTGTCTTCTTCCATCTTGTAGCTGTGCCTTCTGAAACATGCGACGTGTGGTCGCTAGGACTGGAGAAGGGAAAAATGAAAACAGGTCTCCAGCTTTTTAATTTTTTTTAATCGAGGTACAATTGATATAGAACACAATATGAGTTTCAGGTGTACAACATAATAATTCAACATTTGTATATGTTGTGAAATGACCACCAAATACATTTCTCCTTTCTCTCTTAATGGGAAAACTGTAAAACTCACAGCTAAGACATGTATTTAGGTTGTTTGAGGAGATTAAACACTACATTAAGGGGCTTAAAATCATTCTTATTTACTATCTCCATGTTCTAACAGAACTACTTGGTGAGGGAAAGTCATGTGCCGTGATCCGTTTTTCTCCATAGAGTTCTTGTATGCAAGAACAAGGTCTATTTCTGTTATTTTGATTCCTTTGCCAGACATATTTTAGTGGAAAGTCAATAAATAGTTGTTGATTAGATTGACCTTGACATAGGCTGAACAATTAAATAATCATTTCAAGATTCAAGCAAACATTCTGAGAGCATTTTCTTCAATAACGAAGGTTACTTAACATCATTTAATAACTAAATTGGCTTTAATTTCTTCCCCTCAAATTTTGTTTTCTTGTTTGACATCCAATTAAAATTTGAAAAACTTAAAATCTGCTGATGCTAAACAAATTTCAAATTGTGCAGATTAACAATTTTCATTTGGAATGTTCACATCACGAACTCATCATCATAGTCTACTTTGGGTCAAAGTCACAGGCTTTATAATGAGCTCCTCCTGTTCCATCAGCCGTAACTGGCTTTCCCTGACTTGTTTCAAATGGAGATCTGCCTTGTGTGGAGGTCTGGTCTATCACCAATTGTGTAAAACTTCAGAACATTTCTAGATGATGACTATAAAATAATATGCGAGCTGGATATTCCCAAGTAATTGCCTCATAGATGACACTATGGTAGTGGATTTCAAATTTTTCTTTCAGACCATCACTGATGGTAAGAAATAGTTTTTAGACCTCAATTTAGAAACACACACACACACACACACACAAACTGAAATAAAATTTCATGAAACAATACCTGGCACATATCGATGTTTTCTCTTCTATTCCATTCCTCTCTGCTCTATAAAATTTCTGGTCATAGCTACTGATAAATTTTGTGACTTCTTGGTAGTGGTTCTCAGTAATGGCTGAATGTAAGAATTAACTAGGGAACATAAAAAAAAATACTAAATGCAAACGGCATGGTTGACCAATGAAATGGACTAGAAATTCTAGAAATAAGCCTCCACATATTTGGACACTTGATTTACGATAACATTGATGCTATGCATATATAAATATGTATATAATATGTAATATAAAGATGGAAAAAAACCTGAATTTTGATTCTAACCTCAAAATTTATACACACTGAGGTGCCTGGATGGCTCAATTGCTTAAGTATCTGGCTCTTGGTTTTGACTCAGGTCATGATCTCAGGAGTATGAAATGGAGCCCCCCAGGGAGTCTGCTTGAGAGTCTCTCCCTTTCCCTCCTCCTCCCCCTCTGCCCCTCCCCCCAATCATGAGCATACGCTCCCTCTCTCTAAAATAAATAAATAAATAAAATCTTTTAAAAAATGTATACACATCTGAATGTTAATGTAGATGTGGCAGATAAAACTGACTGGTAAAACTATACTTTCTAGATCTGTGCTGTCCTAGTGGCAGCCACTAGCCCTTTGTTGCTCCTGAGTCCCTGAAACATGGCCAACCCACTAGAGATAGGTTTTAAGTGCAAAACGCACACAAGATTTCAAAACCTTACTGTAGAGAAAGAATTCAAAATGTCTCATTAATAATTTTTATATTGATTATGTGTTGAAATGATAATATTTTGGATATGTTGGGTTAAATAAAATGCATTATTAAAATGAATTTCACTTTTTTTAACTTTTTAAAATGCAACTACCAGAAAACTTTAAATTACGTATTTGGCTCCCACTGTTTTTCTATTGGACATCATCATTCTAGATGACAAAATAGGATAGATTAATGACCCTGGGGCTGGCAGTGATTTTTTTAAACAAAACGGAGAAAGTTCTAGTATATGGAAAAGATCTATAAATTTGACTATATTAAAACTAATAACTTCTTTCCATCAAAGCTTACCATTAAAAGAGTAAAAGACAAGCTGTAGAAGGGAAGGAGGCTTTGCCATACATATAAACAATGAGGAGTCATATCCAGAATAAAGAAACAAGTCCTTTAGAAAAGATAGGCCAACACAAGAGAAAATTGGGCAAGAGATTGAAACAGGTACTTCATAAAAGAACATATCCAATTGGCCAAAAAACATGAAACGTGCTCAACCTTGTCGGTCGTTAGGGGAATGCACATTAAAACCACAGTAAAGTCCCACTACACAGCCACCAGAGAGGCTAAAATTTAAAAGATAGATAGCAGGTGTGTTGGTGAGAATGTGAAGCACCTAGAACTCTCATACACAGATGTGGGCGTGTAAATTGGCACAACAGCTCTAGAAGACAGGTCAACAGGATCTATTAAACGAGAGTATACGTTACATTTGCATTGCTCTACAGAAATGCTTGCATACGTTTGCCAAAGACGTGCTCAAGAATGTTCACAGAGCTTAGCCTTATATGTTAGAGCCCCCAGGTCAGAACAGCCCAAATGTCCCTCAACAGGAGAATGGAAAAATAGATTGTGGTATAGTCATACCATGGAATACTTAACCCTAGCAACAGTGAGTCAGCTATGTACAGACATCAACCTGGATATGTCTCAATCGCAACTGTTGAGGGAAAGAATCTAGATGCAAAAGAATGCAGTCAGTGTGATTCTGTTCATGTGAAGTTCAAGCATGGGCACCATGAATCCGTGGTGTTCGAGGTTAGGCGAGGATAGTTGGAGAAAGTGGGGTAGTGACGGGGCAGAGACACAATGGAGGAGCTGGGGTGCTGGTAATACACCGTTTCTTGGTCTGGCTGCTGGTTATAACACAGTGTTTACTTTTGTGATTTGTTACTTTACTGTCTGCATGCTAGGCTTTAATAAATATGTTTGTTAAGCAACAATAACGATACCGATGCCAGGACGGCAGCTTCAGAGGTCCTGATTTAGGTGTTCTGAATCAGAGGAGAGCGTGGCTTAAAAATATTTTCCAGGTAATCCCCCGAGAGAGCCAGTGTTGAGAACCAGGGCACTGATGAGTCACAAGTGGCTCTTTCAAAAACCGTGTGCTGGGGCGCCTGGGTGGCACAGCGGTTAAGCGTCTGCCTTCGGCTCAGGGCGTGATCCCGGTGTTCTGGGATGGAGCCCCACATCAGGCTCCTCCACTATGAGCCTGCTTCTTCCTCTCCCACTCCCCTGCTGTGTTCCCTCTCTCGCTGGCTGCCTCTATCTCTGTCAAATAAATAAATAAAATCTTTAAAAAAAAATGTGTGCTGATAGAACTGTAATCACTACACGAGGCAGTGCTAAGCTCTTGTTGCCTTTACTGAACTTGCACTGACTTTGAGGACTTAATTCACACTGATGAATCTTAAAGACATAAGGAATCACAAAGTTAATGCCTTAGAAGCTGGACAGGTAACTGAAATGAGCAGTGGGCAGGGTGATGAAACTTGAGCCTCTCTTAAGGCCTGTGGGTCCTGTGATTACTGCCTGGTCTTTTGGGGGATTTTTTCCAAGTGAAGCTGTGAATCTGGACTTTTTTTGTGAAAATTCCTAAATTCTAGATGCCGGCTCAAATTATTTTAAAGCACTATGTGGTTCAAATGAAACTGATTGTTAGGCCCAGTTCAACCTACACCAAGTTCTGCCACTGGTTTGCAACTCTGACTTTAAGTTTTAGAACCAGAAGGAAACTTAGGGGTATCATTGTATAGTCTATTAATTATGTTTCCCTTTTTTGCTTCTGCAGGGATGTTGTGAAAGTAAAGGCAAAACTTTTACGCATATATAGACCGACATATATACACAGTACTTGAATTCCTTCGCAGAAAGCTACCCTTTATACTCAAGGTAATTACTGTTATTTTAATTTAATTTAATTTAATTTAATTTAATTTAATTTTATTTTATTTTATTTTATTTTATTTTATTTTATTTTATTTTATTTAACCTCTGCTGTGTTGTCTTAACTGTGATCTTGGAAAGTGACATCTGTGCCCCAAAGCTTTACTATTGTATGGTAATGTTTTGTGTTCTGGGGGAGGAGAGGTGTTTTGGGCAAGGGAAGTACAGCGTCATTCTCTATGATACACTGTACATCCATACTCTGTTCTTTTTGAGAGGAGAAATGTTGAGTGAAAGTTTCCTCTGACAGCATCAGGTGGCGAAGAGCTCTACAAGCTTAGCTGATATTTGCCGTGTCTGTGCTCTGATCTTGCCCCCCACCCTCTCCTTCCCATTTTCCCTGAGCCTCCTTTCTAGTTGGAAGGAAGAGTTGTCTCTGTCTGTCTGTCCTGCAGGTTTCCAGCTTCCAGTCTCTTCCCCTGTGAGAGATGAGCTTTCAAAAGCACAGGGCTTCAAAGTCATCAAAAGTGACAATCAGAAATGATGATTTGCATGGGGGGGAGTTACTCACAGCGCATGTACACAAATATGGATGAAAGGCAAAGTCAAGTACAGTAAAGAGAAGGAGCTTTGCTGCTCTCAGCGCCTAACTTTGGCTCTGGCTCTGTGTCATCTAGGCCAGGTCACTTGATCCCTCTAAACTTCTCTTTGCATATGGAAATTGGGGGCGTGACTAATTATTATTGTGATGAGGCTACAATGAGCGAATGCTGGTGAAAGAAATCGAGTACATTGTGATACCCCTGCTGGTTGTTAGTTATAGTGGCCTTGAACTTCTGTACGGGTCTGTGAAGAGGCAGTGCTATTATTCTCAGTTTACAGCTGTGAAAGCACAGCTGCTGGGCCTCTGAATCACGTCCCTGACACTTTTCCCTGCACCAACAGCGATCGCTGGCACGGGCCTTCGCCCCACCTCCCACCCAACCAACTCCCAGTGGATCCGTAGAGAATGCAGAAGGGGTTCATGACCAAGGCCCAACCCCACCCCTGACTTTTAGCCCATACTTTCTACACCTTCTTACCAAAAGTTGCACTAAACACAAACCCCACTGATCACAAATGTATTTCCCCGCCTACTTTCTAGGGAGGTGAGAGTCAATAGTGAATTAGTAGCCAGCTGGTGGGGGCCTGGGGGACAGGGAAGCATGAGGAAGCCGGAAGGAATAGACTACTTTCTGCAGACAAAAGAGGCGCTTTCTCTGGGGAAGAGTGGTTCAGCTGGATGGTCGGAAGTTACCTGAGGATTTCTGTCTCAGTCATGCTACCAGCCCCTCTGGTGGCTTCTCAGCCTGAATCCATCTTTGGCTTCCAGTATTCCTGGGACTTCTAGAGTTGCAGACCTATCCTGAGGCCCTGTGGACAGGCAGGTCCACCCCTCAAATTGGAGGGGCCCAAGGCAAGAGGACATGTGGAGTTATCTGGCCCTCCGCCTGGCCCTATCCCCCTTCCCAGCCCCAGAACTGTCCTGCTTGGCTAGAAGCCCAGTGCACGTGTGTGCAGACACTTTTGTGTATGTGTTCAAGTGTGAGGGTCTTCGTCTCCGCCCCAGCAGTCTCCTGGCGGCCATCCTTAGGTCTCAGGGATACTGTGCTGTCCCATTTCAGAGGACAGACCCAGGGAAGGGTCCATGCAGGTCTTGGAAGTGGACTTAAAGGGGTTTAGACAGGGAATTCTAGGGTCCTGGGTGCCCCCTGGCAAGTCTGGAGAGGGGGTATGGTGTGTGGGTGGGCATGTAGCCTTAGGTCGATGGACTCCTCGGCCAGTGGGACAGGGGTACGGCTAGCAGAAGGCCAGAGTGCGGTCTTTTCAAACAAGGCCAGGGTGGAAGGGTGGGGCTGAAGCTCAGCGCCTTGGTACACAGTTGGTGCGTAATGATATCACTGACTGATGCCTGACAGAGCCACAGAGGCTGAGCAGTTTCAGAATTGCTGTGGCATATGTAGATGGGACTCCTCTTCTACCACCACGCCCTGGAAACTTCCACCTGACAGCATGGCGGGGCCGAAATCGCTCAGATTTCGTAAGGTGGCAGCTGAGGAACATTCCCGCCCTCGTAAACTCACAGGAAGACAGATTTACTGAGAAACAGCTTTACCTGGCAGGGAAGAGAAGTATCCAGGCTCTCCCCCCGCCAAACAAAAGGACATCACTGAGGCTCCGCTAGGGATCTGTTGGTCCATTTTAAGAGACTCGACACAAGGCGAAGGCGGTCGATTTTCTGTATGTTTCAGACGATACTTGCACTTGGGATACTTGCTGTCGAATATTATGGGATCCTTCCGTTCACGTTCACGTTCTTTCAGAGCATGCCTTTCTTTCACAATGACCTTAAGACCTCCATATTGAAATCTCAGTAACGGGAATGACACAGAAAAGGAGCTCTGAATCCCCTCACACAGCACCGGGAGCCGGCCGCCTGGGTCGTCTCTGTTCCAGTCCCCCCTCTGCTCTTCTCTAGTTTCACACGTGGTCCTGTTTACCCTGATTCAGACCAGTCATTCCCGGTAGCACTTCTGCAACTATAATTCTTGGTGGAAAAATTTTGAGAAAAGAGCCCATAAATCTTAGCTTAAAGAGAAAAGACTTTAAAAAAGAAGACTTAGGAATGCGGAGACCCCAAATCAGGATCAATAGAGGAATAGCCAGAAAATCACATGGACACATGTTTGACCTTTGTCCCCCAGGGAAAAAGGAATTGGGCATGCACAAGATGTGACCTTGACAAAGGAAACTCTATATGTTAGCACAGTGTTTTCTCTCATTCATAGCATTGATTTGTATTGATAGACAGAAATCAGAGAGACTGAAATGAAGATTATATAAAAATGTATTGGAGAGAAAGTTAAGGGTACTCTCTTGGAAAGAATGTTTGTTTGAAATGTCTGGAAACCTAGGGAAATTTTTATTTATTTATTTATTTTTAGATTTTATTTACTTATTAGACAGAGAAAGGGAGGACAAGTGGGGGGAGGGACAAAGGAAGAGGGAGAAGGACAAGCAGACACCTCGAAGAGCACAGAACCTGACCAAGGCTCAGTCCCCAGGCTCCAAGGTCATGACC
This sequence comes from Ailuropoda melanoleuca, assembly GCF_002007445.2. Taxonomy (NCBI): domain Eukaryota; kingdom Metazoa; phylum Chordata; class Mammalia; order Carnivora; family Ursidae; genus Ailuropoda; species Ailuropoda melanoleuca. The sequence goes on along the minus strand of NC_048226.1, from coordinate 18,284,959 downwards.
TGAGCTGAAGTCAGACACATAACCAACTGAGCCACCCAGGAGCCCCCAAATTTTTGTGTTTAAATAATATGTTACATTTTCATACACTATACCGAGGATTTTTTCCTTCCAGACATTTTTGCAGGCAAAATAGCTTTAAGTTTGAAGCCATGGGTTTAATCATTAGTCAAAAGCAGTACAATGAATAGATGAAATATTTCCCTGTATTCTAGATAGACTTTGCAGATGCCCTGCATAAGTCTCCGTCTCTCTTGATCTGTCTATCCGTCTTTGTCTCTCTCCTTATCTACTTAAAATCTGGGCGTTACACCTATGTTTTTTTTTTCTTTAAGGGGCTTCTTGCAGTAGATCGAGACTGGATAAGAATGACTCGTTCTGTTCAGTTTTGAGATCTTATGAATTATTTTCTTAGGGTGAACCAGTAGCAAGGAGTAGTGGCCATGGACAGAGGAAGCAGCTGTCCCAACCAAGGAAGGGAGATGACCCATCCCTCTTTATTCAAGGGAGCAAACAGTGGCTGTTCCAGCAGGTGCCTACCTGCCAGCCCCACACCAGCAGTTCTTGCCACAAGGAAACCTTGCCTTTTACCCTTTTAACTTTTTCTGTGATTTCAGAGTCAATGAACAAAGCTGTTGAGAATGAGCCATTGAGATTTTTTTCCTGCCCTCTACTATAGGCTCCCCCGCCCACTGCACCTCACCATCATCTGAAGATTACTAGAATCTTCGTCATCTCGTTCTTTTCCAAAGACTGCTTCATTCTGCGGGGGCAGCAGGCTGTGTGACCGGAAACCCTGCCTTTAACTATTACATAAGCATATATTTTTAAAACATTAAAATTTGGGGCGTGCTTCATCAGTGTGCCTTAGTAACCCCAAGTCCTTCCCTGAAAGTAACTCGGCCTCCTCCTCATCTGTGAGACGGATGTTCGAAATTCCTTCTTGATCAAGATGTGGGCCCACACCCTTCTGTAGGTTTTACTGTCTTTCGTAAAATGATTCCTTTGGTGATACTGCCATGTTGGGTTCCAGTGATTAAAGAAATCCTGCTGTCACTGAGGAAATGAGTTACCCTCTCAGGTGACACTCGTCCCTCAGAAAAGCTGCTGCCTTTCTGACACTTAGTTCAGGCAACTTTAATACTGACGAGTAGATTGTAGGAAATCAGTGAATGAGGGCTGAGTACTGGGCCACCTGCAAGTCCATTGATGAGGAAAGGTGAATAGTGACAGTCCTAACACCTACAGCACTCACTATGTGCCCCAAGTTACACAGAGTGATTTAGACACACGACCTTATTTAATCCCGACCTAGACTGTAGAGTAATTGAATATATTATCCCTATTTTACAGACAAGGAATTCAAGGCTTGGAAGAAGTCACGTGCTCTCCTAGCTCAGGTAGCTGGAAAGGGGTGACATTGGACATTCAGAGTCCCAACCCTTCTTCCTGGATACGTCAGTAGGCCTTGGGTTCCCACATGTTGTGTCCTAGAAATTCTACCCCACGGTGTTGTGGGGGGTGGTCTGGGTATCACCCCAGGTGAGTCTGATCATCCAAAAGGTCTGAACTAGATGACGCTGGGTAGTACGTCTCCAGGACTGTCCCCAGGTTTTCTGTTTAGGTTAGCCCAGTTTGTGTCCATGATGTGGGCTTCCCTTATTGAGAGAAGGATATGAAACCAGTTATCTTTTCCCTGCAGTGAAACATGTGGAGATTATGGGGAGACTGCACCTGTGAAGGAGTAGGGGTGCCCGTTACTCTCCCTTAGGGAATCTTTTTAAACTTAGCATTTAATCTTACTGTTTAAACCAGCCTGACATCGGATTCTTGCCCAGACCCAATAAGGTAAAGATGATAAGATAATGTGATTCCGTAACCTAGATCCAGCACTGTGCTGTGTTCCGGTATTTCTACATACCAAATAACTCTTCATCTGCCATAGGTCTTTGCGGAAGGTAGAATTAGCACCATGGAGCAACTGAGCCTGCAAAGAATTCAGACAGACTGAGTTGCCCAAGTTCAACGAGTTGGAGTTTTTTTCCCCTTAAGATTTATTTATTTTTTTTAGAGAGAGGGAGGCGGGATGGAGAGAGTAGGGGGAGGGGCAGAAGGAGAGGGAGAGAGAGAATCCCAAACACTCCCCACTGAGTGCGGAACCTGATGTGGGGCTCGATCTCATGACCCTGAGCCAAAATCAAGAGTCGGACACCGAACCAACTGAGCCACCCAGGGACCCCCCCCCCTCCCAAGTTCACTTAGTTTTAAGAGGCAGGACTGGAGCTCACACCGGGGCTTTCTGACTCTAAAGCAATAGCTCTTTCTCAAGTTTTCTGGCTGTTTGAGGTGGTGTGTGAAGCACTGCATTCTTTTTTTTTTCTTTTTTCATTTTATTCATCAGTTACAGGCTTGCAGTATATATGGTGGTCTTGCTGACTCTTCTTACCTGGGACTAACTGGCAGGAAAGCTCCTGCAGCACCCTTCAGCCGTCCCCAGGAGGGCTTTGCAGATTCTAGGCCAATCCTCTTGTCTTGCAGATGGGAGAACTGAGGCAGAATCAGGGCCTCTCCTCAGGCTCCTCTGTGAGTGAGTCACCGTCAGCAGGTTCCCAGCCCCCTTGCTCTTGCATACATCACTCACTTGTGCCTGAGACTAATAACAGGGTAATTTGTGGACCAAGATGTATGACTCACCAGGCCAGGGAGGAGAGCTTGTGAGGAAGGACTTGGTGGAGAGGAGCTGCTGACATGATGCTAATTGGGTTAACATTTCTTTACATTGCAACAGCATTGCTTAGTTACCCAACTCTTAATTTACACTGTAGACTTCTAAATTTAACTAAAAAACAAACAAACAAACAAAAGAGGGGAGGGAATTCCGCCTTTGAAGGCAGACTTATGAACAGTTGATCCTGTGTGACTTTCTCATACAGTCCCTCCCAATCAGCTTGGATCTGTTCTCTTTGAACCCTAGGACTTACATCCTTCTAAGACTTATCTGTTCTGTAACTTTGCTTCACATCCTGCTGATGTCAGTGATACCTGTTTTTCTGCAAGTTCCTATCCATGTTGCCAGTCTAAGTAAACTTCCTTGGTCACTTACCTCTTTCTTGGCCTCGAGCTGGGCTTTGGCATTCTCTGTCAATTAGCGACTGGGACAGAGATACAACAGAGATGTGATAAAGGTGAAGGGGCTTCTGGAAGAATAACATTTGGCGAATGCTGCCTCCTTAAACTGCATTTTCTGTCTTATGTTTATTACCTTCGGGATGTAAAGTCAGTTTAAATCTATTTATTTTTTATTTATTTTTTTAGAGGGGCAGGAGGGGCAGAAAGAGGGAGAGAAAGAATCTCAAGCAGGCTCCCCCGCTCTGCTGAGTTTACAGCCCAAGACGGGGTTCGATCTCATGACTCTGAGATCGTGATCTGAGCTGAAACTAAGAGTCAGACCCTCAACTGAGCCACCCAGGTGTCCCTAAAGTCAGTTTATAGATAGACCTCAAGATCCTGTCTTTCTACTGACTACGGAAGCACACTTTATTTTCTCTGAAATTGTTAGAATAAAAAAGATTCTGGTAGTTAGCTTTCAGATGTATGAGAAGAAGGCTGGGAGAAGTTTTATATAGGTAACAAACTTGCCTTACTCAGCTATTAGTTTTTGTATAGGACATATTTGCATGAAGAAAATTACTCTTTCAAAATGTTAATGTAAAATAAATCACCTTAGTAACACTTTTTAGTAAGGGGCAACTGTGTGTGTATTGGGAAAACACCGGCTTCCCTGGATTTGCTTGGACAAGGCACCTGTATTTCCCTGTGACTGTTTCTTCATATCAATAGGACTGGACTGGATGATTGTACGATTTTTAGAACAAAATGTATCTTTGCTGACTTGAGTCATTAATAAGAAATCAATTATAAATTTTCCTAATATAGGATCAACAGTAACAAATTATCAACAGTAACAATAATTTAAAATTTTTCAGCACCAAGAATTTTACCCTTTTTTCGTGTTACCTTCGGTTTGCCTTTACACACACACACACACACACACAAATACACACACACTTAGATTTATATGTATAAAGTAGTATAATAATGAAATCTTATACTATCACATAATTAAAGAATAGATATAATTTTGAATTTTGGTTTTTTTTTTACATGTCTAAACACTTCCCATGTTGGTAAATATAATCTTAATATTACCCAAATGTTACTGCATAGAGTTAACATTTCAAAGTGTACTTAAACATTCCAGATTTTTAAAAAATCATTATTATGAACACTGAAGTATTATTTATTAACTATAGCCTAAACATATTTTTTGTCCAGTTTCACATATCTTCCGAAGTAGGCTTGAATATTTTAGTGACTCCTAAAATTTGTTACCCTAAGAGGTTCATTTATGCTGTTTTTAAATTGTTAGAGTTTAAACTATATCACAGTACTGTATATATATTTTTTAAATAACGTCTTTTGATTTAACAGGTGTCAGTTATAGAATTTTAGGACCTGAATGTTCATTTAGCTCCTCTCTTTGGAAGGGCAAATGGTATTAACAGTTTGACTCCAATTGATTATGTAACAGACATGTGATAAAGTAATTCACAAATATTTACTCACTTACTCATTTTAACAACCTTATCAGGGAGGTACAGTTATCACCTCTGTTGTATAGATGGAGAAACTGACGTTAAGTTAGTTGTCTGAGGGCAACTAATTGCAGAATGAGGCCTTAAACTCAGACAGTCTGGCTTCAAAATCCATGTGCTTGACCACTGTGCTATATACTGACTCCCTTACTGTTTGTACACTTAGGATAGGTCAACTTAGGGATGCTATTGGGAGCAGAACAGGTATCATGCCTGCTCTCCCTGCATCCTGAAGTCTGAGGAGGGGGCCGGATTTTAATCGAATCAACATACAAACATATAATTACAGATTTGATACAGGTTAGAAGGAAAAGAGCACGGAGTGATGGCAGTACTTGATTTAGATTTGGAGCAGTGGGGGAGTAGGGGCCACAGAAAGTCTTGATGGAGGTCTTAGGGAGGCCTAAGTTGAAGCTTGAAGGACAAGGAGGAGAGAGTTGGGTAACGATGGGTAAAAGGTGTCTGGCAGAAAAAATAGTTCATGCACATGCCTGAAGGCAGGAAGGAACTTTGTCTTTTGTTCTCAAGAGTCAGAAAACCGACCTGGCTTTGTGCAAAGTGAAGGGAAGGGGGAGGCACAAGCCTGGAAAAGCAGGCAGGCGCCCAATGGCCTGGGGGCTTGTTACAAGCTTCTCATTTATAGGAGTGTGAAGAGATGGGGTAGGGCCCCGAGGAGTGGCCTCCAAAGGAGGCTGGGGCCGCTTAGGACAGGAAGCCTCTGGCAGAGCCATCCCCAAGTGGGGTTTCTTCTGCACATGACAGCAAACAGTAACGTGATTTTCTAGGAATTAAACTTCATTGGCTCAATATTTAAGATAGGAAGGGGCGATTTAAGTTAGGAACCCAGATCAAGGCATATTGTGAAATTTTATTACAGAGCCAAGGGAAACATGGCCTGGAGAGAATAGCACTAGGGGATAGCCCGGGTTCAAAGAGAACTTGATCCCATACAGATGCCAAGTGCCTAGCTGGCATTTTAGGGGTTTATTAGTTTTGCTGGGAAAATATCCCAATGATGTTTACTAACAGGGAGGAATTATTGCCCTAGTAGAAAGTGATAGCAGGCTCATGGGGACATTAACCTAAGCTTTAGAATGGAGATAGTAGTAAAGGGGCAGAAGCACATCTTCCCGAAAACTCAAGTCATTGTTAATCTACAAGAAACCTCTACACATAGTATTCGAAGGGCAGATGAAAAGGCTCTCCTTCTAATGTGAACTTTAGAGGCTTTTTTTTACTTGTTCAAATAATGAGCTTTCATGAATTAGTATTATTAAGCACATCAGGTTGGACTTTTCCATCAAGGCTGTCTGGGCCCAATCAAGATTGGAGAAATGAAGGATTGGCCAACAGGAAGAACTCTATAGAATATAGGAATCACTGCTATAGGAAACTTATAACCCCTGGGCCGAGCTAGAGCATGCAAGGAAACACCACCCTGCATGGACCCCCCCTGAGGGGCAGACCTGTTGGGGAGGGTACAGAGGAGTTACCCTGGTACCAGTGGAATAGGCTGGAGAGCAGCTCCCTAGAGCTTGCCAGATATCTGCCCTGTAGGGTGCTGAGCAGAGCTGTTCACTGTATAGTGTCTCACTGGAGGCATTCTGCTACAAAACTCCTAAGGGGGGCTGGCAGTAGAATCTGCTGGCTGCTGGGGGCTCCTGGAGCATTTCACTGGGAATGCACCAGAGTCAGGAAGTAAAATCCTTTCATCCTGCCATGTCTCTCCTCCATCCTCTGCTGACAGAGCTCCAGGGCTGGCTGGCAAAGGGAAAATAGGAAAAGGACCAGATAATTGCACAGAGCAGGTAAAAAGATTGAATTTGGGGAGTAGAGAGGCAATAAATTGGTAACTGACACTGGCTCCCTACAAGAAGACCTGAAGGCAGAGCAAATACTTAGGATGCTCCCCAATAGGCAGAACATTAATGGAAATACAGTCCCCTAAATGACTTATGGAAGAAGTCCCCTGATTTTTTTTATTATTGATTTTCAGGAGCTCTTTATATAGTATAGATACAGGTGCTTCCTATTGCAAATATTGCAAATATTTTCTCCCAGTCTGTAGGTCTCCTTTTTATTCTGTAAATGGTAATTTGATAAGCAGATGTCTTCAGATCTTATAATCTACCTGGAAACAATAAAACACAATACAACAATAGAGTACTTATTTACTTCTCCTTTATATTTTCCCCTCTATGTAAGAATTATGGTCTAAGCTGTTAAAACAAAAAGGACTCAAAATTCAATGACTTACAGAAGGTAAAAGAGTTTATTTCTCTTGTAAGTAACTGTCTAGATATGTGGTAGGCCAGGAAAATGGGCTAACGGGCCTCAGAGGTTTCTCCTATACCCTGTCATTACTGTTTTCAGTTATTAGTAAGGAAGAAAGTGAGAAATCAGGAAACACAGCTTGATATTTAAGGAGATTACTCAAATCAATATCACTGCTGTGTCTTTGATCCAGACGTAGTCACTCATGGCCACGTCTAGTCACAGGGGATACTGGGAAATGTCATCTCACATGGCAGGGCAGTCACATGCCCAGGTAAAACCTGGGGGCTGGGGTGTAAGGGGGACGATAAATAAAAGGCAGAATGATTGGAAACTCAGGGTGTCCTGATACCCCTCAATGACATCTTTGAGGTGATACCATGGTTTTGTTTGCAAATACTCTGGATTGTTATTTTTTAAAAATCTGTGGGTCTGTTTTGAATTTCTTCAAGGCTTTAAACTGATATAAAGGTAAAATTTTAAATGACAGATTTACTTATTATCTTGTTGCAAGTTAACTACTTCTCTACACAAAGTATAGGGTTCGTTGGTTGGTTTGTTTTTTTCTCTTACTCTAAGCTCAGGCATCTATAGGCTTTTAATGCACTCATTCAATCATAATAAATATACCTCAGAGGTAAGTTGCTCTATCATTTTCATTGTCTTCCCATTGGAAATGGCACAATTTAAAATGCTTTTAGAATGGAATTTACAGTTCCCTCATTCCTTACACTATGACAGAAAGCAAGTAGCTGCTAATGTTTTCCTTTGTGTTTTATCTTGAAGGCATAACCAGTTTTTTTTTGGCTGAGTTGGTAGAGTTCATTCCAAAGAGAACACAAACAGATTAAATGTAGATAAACATGTTTACCTGATACCCTTGCACCAAATTTTAAAAATTGTTTGGCAACTGATAAAAATGAGATTGTTTGTAGATAATTAAACTAGATATCATTTTTGGCTATGGCATCACTCCTGGAGTGTTCAAAAGTCCATTCCAGCCTCGGTTACCCTTCTGTTGAACGCAACGAATACTTACTTAGTGTTTACTGTGTGGTAAGCCTTGGGTATACAACAGTGAACAAGCCAGACAAGGCCCTTGCTCATCTGAAGCTGCCTTTCTGTCACCAGAGAACCCTGATCCCACCATAATCTAACTGGTCACCCAGTCTCCAAAGCTCTCACCAACTCTCACCTCCTCCAACCATAATAATACTCTGAGATAGTGAGCATTGATTCCAACGTGTCCTTCTTTCACTTTACCACTAAGAAATACACCTTTACTTCCATTAGAGTTGTCTGCCTAGTTTCCCACCTCCTGTCACTGGCCTCTCTCGGACAGACACGCTCTGTTCTGTAGAGACAGTCTCTCGTCGCGCTCCCCTGTCCAAGAGATATGTTCTGTAGAGCTGTCTTCTCAGGCCATGTGGTTATTTTCAGTAGGTATTGCATGGGTAATTACCAGACTTTCACAATTTGCCCAAAACTTCAGCCTGACTCGGAGTTCTTACCCCAGCAAGGGTTCCAGCGCCACATTTTTTTAGTACTTTGCAAAAATGTTGCTTCAAATAGTGATAAACTTGTGGCCCAGATGGTTTTATTTCTTCAGTCCTGAGGTCAGATTTAATGGTGTTCATCTGAGAAAGTGGCTCAACAGGCTTCCTTCACCCTGTTGGGTTCTGTATCCATGAGGTCAGAAAATACTGAGTCATAAAAACCTACATTAGGGAGATTGTCTTCCTGCAAACTACTGGCAGATGGAGTCGAAAATAGGGTTTAAAACTTACGCAGTATTGGCAGGTGGGAAAACACAGCTGGACTATGATGCCACCGCCAATACTGATTCTTCTGTGAAGTATAAAGAAATAACCACATGTATTTTTCTTGCACATATTTCTTACTTTTAAAAAGAGCTTCAGATATTTTAATGTAAATAGTACAGTTCCTTCAGATGTTTTTATATAAATAGGAGTTGCAGTACTTAGGGAATGGACACGGGATGGGAAAAGGGGACTTTTGAGTAGTGATGGGAAAAATAAAAGCACTGGGACTACTCAAGGAGTAAATAGATACCTTTGCTTAAAAAGCATACCAAGCAGAGATGGAAGAGCCGTCAACAGAGCTGACAATATTTCAGTTGCCAGAAAGTCCTAGAGTTGAGCTGAATGAATCAAGGTGAGAGGTGGGCTACAAATTGACCTGAGAATCAGTGGGCTTCTATGACTGTCCAAGAAGTGAAAGAGCCACAGGGAAAGGAGCCTTGAATGACAGATTCATTGTTGCAAATGCTTGGGACTGTTCTTAGAGCAGTCACCTGTGGGCTCTGAAAAATGCAGGTACTTCCCTGTGTCAATATTTTCTTTCTTTTTTTTTTTTAAATGATTTTTTATTATATTATGTTAGTCACCATACAGTACATCCCCGGATTCTGAGGTGAAGTTTGATGCTCCATTAGTTGTGTATAACACCCAGTGTACCATGCAATACATGCCCTCCTTACCACCCATCACCAGTCTATCCCATTCCCCCACCCCCCTCCCCTCTGAAGTCCTCAGTTTGTTTGTTTCTTCATAGTCCATAGTCTCTCATGTTTCATTCCCCTTTCTGATTACCCCCCCTTTCTTTATCCCTTTCTTCCCCTACCGATCAATATTTTCTAATGCTCTTCCCCCCGGTTATTATTGAAATATTGTGATTCTTTGTTAACATGGTATAAAAATATTGGTCTACTCACTGGGTAGGTAATATGTCTTGTCATCTACCAAGCATCTATTTAAGGCTGTGTCTGTCGGGGAAACGAACACCCTCTTTTACATCAAAAATACCTTAAGTGGTGACTGTTAATAATGTCACTGTCAGATTTGAAACTTAGGCAGAACAGGAGCAAAAATGGGGGAGGGGAGGGGAGGGAGAGAGGAAAGGGGACGCATGAGTGCCCATCGACAGCAAGATGAGATCAGCGGAAGGAACTGACAGATGCCCTCCATTCCTGCTTCTCCATTTAAGACCTCTTGGTTAGAGGCAACAGAATCCATCCCTGACTATCTTAAGCAAAGGACTTTATTGGAAAGGACTCACAGGAAGGCTGGTAGACCAGACTTGGATGACAGTAGAAACCAAGAAAACAGGGCAATCAGGAAGGCCAAAAAGCTGAGAGATGACAACTATCTTTTCAGCAGCGGCAGCAGCCTAGGCAGGATGCCATCTGCTGCTGCTGGATATTGCTGTCTGCTCCAGACTCAAAGTCCCGGGGAAAGCATCCAACTGGCCAAGCCTAGGCCATCCTAGCCAACTGTCAGCAGACGGAGGATGGCCCACCTTGGCTCTGACAGTGGAAAAGGCTGTGCACCAACTCCCCCCACAGTGGTGATTTCCCGTGCTGCTCTGAGGGCCGGAGGCTGGGCTACCTCCAAAATGGCCCATCCAGTATACCAGGGTGGGGGAAAGGTGGCTGTGAAGTAGGTCAGAGGTATTGGCACAGGCTGGTGGCCTTAGGGGCAGCTAGCAGGAGACTGAGAGACCGTGATCTGTTTCCTCCTAGTAAACCAAAGCGGCCCAGAGCACTGGAGACTGCTGGCCCCAGTTCTCTTCTGCTCATTTCTGTGTTTAGCCTCTGATCTCATCCTGAGAGAAATAACAGGATGGTAGAGAGACAGGCTAGAGGCATAGCCTGGATTTTTAAAGCCCACTGCTAGAACTAAAATGTCAGCTTGTGGATGTCTACCAAATACCCTTACACCCAGGGAGGCTATCAGCTAGGAAAGCTACTTCTCCTTCGGGGGAAGTTAGTCTGGTTTTGCTTTTTAAAGCATGTTATGTCTTTCCCCCAGAAAGTCATGAACTTTCAATCATGCTGAAATCTGAATCTGGATATAGTTTTTCCTTCACTTAATTACTTTTCTGGGTTCGTGGACACAAGGCCGACACAGGTGCATTGGGGAGGTGGCACTCTAGCCCCATAAATGAGATGGTGGGAAGCCGCAGCATCAAGTTCAGGATGAGCTCTGGGTTAAAAGGGTAGAAACTGAGGCGGCTTGTTCATGGTTTTTCTTTCTTCTTTTCGGTGATATAATTCACAGACCATCCAATTCACCCATCTAAACTGCGCGATTCAACGTTTTCTAGTATATTCAGGGTTGTGCGACCAACACCACATTTTAATCCTTGAACATTTTCATCACCCTAAAAAGAAACTCTGTACCCATGATCAGCCACTCCCCATTTCTCCCCACGCTCCCCTCATACACCCTGAGGAACTAGTAACCTACTCTCTTGTCTCTAGGGATCTATCTCTTCTGGACATTTCACATAAATGGGATCACATGCTATGTGGCCTTCTGTGTCTGGCTTCTTTTACTTAGCATATTGTCAAGAGCCATCCATGTTGTAGCATGAATCCTTTCAATCCCCTTGAATACTCTCTCGAATGCCTACGTGTAGAGTTGGTGGGTTATGGTAATTCCACGTTTAACGTCTCAAGGAAATGCCAGATTGTCTTCCACAGCAGCTGTGCCGTTTTACTTTCCCACCAGCCATGCTCTCAACATCCTTGCCAACACCTGTTATCTTCGTGATGATAGCCATCCTAGTGGGTGTGAATGGTAGCTCTGAGTGCGGCTTTGATTTGCATTTCCCCCATGGAAATGAGGTTGAGCATTTTTCTTCATGAGCTTAGTGCCCATTTGTCTATCTTCTTTGGTGAAATATTCAAATTCAGATTCTTTGCCCATTTTCGAATTGGATTATTTGTCTTTATTGAGTTGCAAGTGTTCTTATTCTAGTCTGTATACAAATCTCTTATCAGATGTGTGGTTTTCAGGGATTTCTCCCATCCTTTCTTGATGGTGTCCCTTGGCGCACAAAAGGTTTTCATTTTGATGAAATCCTATTTATCTATTTCTCTTAATTTTGTCGTTTGTGCTTTTGATGTCATATGTAAGGAGGCTTTGCCTACCCCAAGGTCATGACTACTTATTCTTATCTAGTCTTCTAAGGGTGTTAAAATTTAGCCCTGATATTTAGGTTTGTGCTTTGTCCAGCACTAACTTTCGTGTGCGGTGTGAAGAAGGGATTCTTCACTGTTTCGATTCACAGAAGTGATTGATGTGTGGTGGCAGCACCTAAAGAAAGAATAAATAATTTGATTTATTTTTTTTCTCAGTCTGAACTACATATTCCTGGGGGGCCACCCTCCACTTTTGTATTATGTCTATTTCCCTTTCAATGCTTTAGGCTGCGGGGTATTAACATTACCATGGCTTTCGACAATCTTGATTCAGTGCTTACACAAGGACATTATTTCGACTGGCAACCCCTACATAGCCTATTTATTTAGTTCTATTTCATTCTGGATGAAATAATCCCTGCTCCCTGGAGTCGCATTTTAAGAGTGAGCAAACTATTTTGTATAACGATTATTATAACAATATCAAAAGAAAAACTAACTCATCACCCTTGCTGTTTATTCCCTGAGCCCTAGACTATTATTAAATTTGGAGCCAATCGAGTAATGAACATGCTGAGGCAAACTTTTAGGGAAAAAAAATATCTTTGCCCTTGCAGGTGTAGCTCATTCTGTTGTGGTGAGGGTCAAGGCCTGGCACAAGATTTGCCCATTACAAGGAGACTCCCATGGCCAGAGTTGGTTTCTGAGATCTGTAGGAAGTTTGAATCTCAGCTGGACTTTGACTCAAGGCTTAGGCTCTATCTGGCTGTGCATTCAAAACAGATTTCCTCTCTTCATCTCTTCTTTTGTTCAGTTATGTCAGATGGCCCAGGAAACTGAGCTTGAATCCCCAGTTCCCTTACCAAAGTGTGTGATTCTCCCTTCTTGACAACTCTTTCACTTGCTCTCCCTCCCTCCTCCTGAGTCCAGATCCACATGAGTCCTGACTCAGTCATAGTTCCCTGAGTCCAGGATCACCCTCTTTCTTTTCTGTATCCCGTAGCTTGATGGAGAGGAAGTATTCAGCAAGTCTTTCTTGATTATCTTCATTCCACCATATTTGCACAATTTTGCAACTTTTTTTTTTTTTAAGATTTTATTTATTTATTTGAGAGAGGAGAGAGAATGGGAGAGTCAGCGAGACAGAGAGTTAGAGGGAGAAGCAGATTCCCCGCTGAGCAGGGAGCCCCATGCAGGACTCAATTCCAGGACTCCAGGATCATGACCCAAACCGAAGGCAATTGCTTAATCAACTGAGCCACCCAGGTGCCCAATTTTGCAACTGTTTTAATGGGACTCACCCTCCCCCAGAGTAGAAATTACAATGAAATGATTAACACATGAAAAAGAAGGCAGCCCTTCTCTTTCTACACACAAGCCTTGCCATTGTGGGTGTGACTGACTTAGTGCTCCTTGGGCTGAGCCCATCTCTTAAAGGTTGGGAGGGGAGGCACCTGGGTGGCTCAGTCAGTTAAGCGCCTGTCTTTGGCTTGGGTCATGAATCCTGGGTTCTGGAATCGAGACCCGCATTGGGCTCCTTGCTTGGGGGGGAGTCTACTTCTCCTGCTGCCTGCTGCTCCCCCTGCTTGTGCTCACTCTCATTCTCTGACAAATAAATAAAACCTTTAAAAACAAAATACAAACAAACAAACAAGACAGTGGATGGGGGATGAAATGAAGCAAGGAATTATCTTACCATGCTTCAGCTATTGCTTCTCGTACAAATTTCTCTGAAGAGTATCAGGGTCCACACTCTGGAATTCTTCCTCATCTATAAAGGTCAGGACCCCACCCTCTGATCCTCACCTCTGATCAAGCCTTCCTGTTCTCTCTGTCCTTAGCTCACTCCCACCACACCCATTCTTTAACCTCCCTATTGTGAATCTCAGAACAGTTTGATTCCTTTCTAGGATCGACTATTAAAAGATGAAATCAAAACATCCTCAAGGTCAAAATGTGAAGACTAAATATTGTTCATAGCTTAAACAAAGAGACAAGAACATCTAATTCTGTTTTCTTCTATTGCGCTTTCCCCCCTTAAAACTTCTATTCCCTCCTCCCCATTTTCCTGCCTTTCCTGGTTTATCTCCGCTTCTTGTTCAGGACATCTCAGGGATCATCTGTTCCAATGATCTTTCTCTGACACTTCCTGGCTGGGCTCAGTGTCCATCATCTTGAACCCACAGTATCCTGTACCTTTTTTATTGTACCTTAAGTTATGTCAAAATCATCTAGATATTCAGGCCAGCCTTGCCCACAAGACTGTAAGGTACTTAAGGCAGGAATGTCGTCTTCTTAATCTTTGTATTTTCAGTGACTAGCACAGTGGTTGACAAATAATAGAATTTCAAAAAGTATTTGTTGACACAGATGAATTTGAACGTACTGTAATATGAAATTAAATATGCTTGTTCTTTATTTCCTAGAGAAGTTCTTAGGATACTGATGTAGACTTATACATACTTGGAAATTTCATGAGGTTGATCTTGGGCATGTTGAAGTTACAGAGATTATTGTTAAATGATTTTTTCATACCATAGAATCATAGAAGAGGAAGATACATACCCATAATATTAACGTACGTTGTGCCAAAAGTGTGAACAGTGGTACGTTAAACTTTAGTTGGCCATGCCACAGCCAAAATTGTTCTGAGAGTTTTGGCAGAGTAATTCTTGTTTAATGCAATGAAGTGTCATGAAACCCACTGAATAATAGGATCCCTTTTTGCCTTGTTTTCAAAACTCTCTGGCTTAAGTATTTTAAGAACTGATACTCAATGTTATTTCAATTTTAAGTATTTGTTTCACATGTCTAACAGATTCTTTTTCCATCTCTGTAGAATGTTTCAGACGTTTAAAGAATGGTTTTGGTTGGAAAGATTCTGGCTTCCTCCAACAATCAAGTGGTCAGATCTTGAAGATCACGATGGACTCGTCTTTGTAAAACCCTCTCATTTGTACATGACAATCCCATATGCTTTTGGCTTGCTGATTATCAGACATTTCTTTGAAAAGTAAGTAGGATCTGGTGTCTTTCCTTCCCATGCCTCTTCTTTGCCCCATCTCTGGAATACTGGAATCTTGGTAAGAACTTTCAATAATCTGTTGTTCAGAGTGGGGGGGGGTCCGCTAACAGGCTAGAGATTCCTGGGGGAGTTCATCAAATCATATGGACACCAAACATGATCTAGAAGCTGAACAAATAAAAATTAGGAACACAGTCTCCTCAAGTGTGTTAGTTTCACAATGAAGAAAACTGAGATCAAGAGAAGTTAAGGAGCACAGAGCTTGTTAGTGCCATTGACAGTGTGGGGACCCACTTCATCTTCCACATACTGTGCTGTCTGACAAAGTATATACGTTCCCAGAAAGGCAATGCTAAAAGAGTCTGTGTCTAGGGGATACATTATCATTTTAGAATGCCTATAAAATAGCAAACATGCCCTATTAAAGACCTAACTTAATATGTGCTTTATAGCATAGTTTATTTTAAAGGTTTATTGAAGGTTTTAATAGCAGCCCTTCATTCCAAAGTATAAGGAAGTCAAAGAAAAAAATATCAATTTGCTTTCTCAGAAAAAGTAAACTTCTTTTCCTTTTCTTAACTTAATTGAAATAGATATTACTTCAACCTTTTTATTAAAACTGTACTTGTGTTATGATAACAGGAGATAAATGTTCGTCTATAATCTCTGTAGTTGTCTCTATTTCAAAAAACTGCTATTAGCACATTAACTTTTTGGAGCAAAAAGAATATTTGAATGTCAGAGTTGGAAAAACTTAAGACAAAATTTGATAAAGATCATTTTGTCCAAGACTAACTGTAATGCAGATCATATGTTTATAACCATTTGCAGGGTCCTTATCGCAAGAGTTCGTTTGACCAACTGTTTCATGGACTCTCCAAAAGGTTTTTGTGCAAATAACAACTTCTCTTGAGCCAACAATGTGCTATAGCTATTGAGAGAAAGAGGAAGCCCCTGGATACCACGTAAACTCTAGCTGGGAACATTTAAAAATGCTCCTCCTTTTTGACCATTAATTCTACTTTTTAGTCACATGTTTGGATTTGTCAAAGAATGCATAAATAAAGTAGAATTTTGTCGCTGCACTTCCAAAATAGCAAATTACTTTCTCCTTTCCTGAAATCCTTGTTTCTCTTGCATGGTGTGTGGTGATTCTTGAATTTGGCTCCCAGGTCCTCTACTTATTTGCACTGCAGATTACCGACTTCTTGGTGGACAGCTCCATTTTTTCACGTTGTGATCAGGATGGTGAACTAGAAAACCCTTTTGGTTGCCAGAGCAGCACAGCTGTGGAGGACCAACTTGTTCTGTCTTGGCCGAGGCCGTTCCAACAACAATCAGGAAGGAAGGCAATCCTCTTGTAATTCCCAGGACCCTTCTTGCTTCTTCCCCAGGGACTGAGCATACTCTATGTCATTTTTCCAATCTTCTTATGTAGCTTTAACTCCCAGTAACTCAGCGTTAGCTTTTCACATTCTCTGACACTACAGAAAACCATGTGTTGGTCCACTAGGCTCACATCTCTTTGAATGCAGTAGAAGTAAGGAAAATTTAACGGGGGGAGGGAGATTTTTGAAGCCTGTGTTTTTATCTTTTTCAAGCCTTCTGTATCATTTGCATTAGATTAAACCACATGTCATAAATAAAATATTTCTGACACCTTGCATTTGAGTAGGAACTTGTAGTTTAAGAAGTATATAAAATCACGAATGATAAGATCTCAGTCAAGAAAATAAGAAGTGAGTGATCTGGCCAAGGTCATACAGTTGAACCAACATGCCATGCCACCAGGCTCAGGGGTGTTGGTTTTTAAGTCTCCCATTATATCAGCACTTCTTGGACTTTCGCGATAAAATTCTCCTGATGGCAGACAAGAGGTAACTATTGTCTCTTGGGAATATATGAAAACATAGCTTAAAGAAGTCTAGCAAGTGCATAATTTTCCGAACTATCTTAAAAATTCATGTAAATTTGACACTGTGTTTCAGCATAGCCTATGATATATGTATCACAAGAAAGCTTTCTTTTTTTGTCCTAGACTCTGTTTCTATTACACCTTCTCATTCTATGAAGTGACCAGTAGTTGTGATTTGGCTGGCTCATTTTTATCCTTTAGTACTAGCCAAGAACCATTTAAGATCAGGAAGTGATGTCCCTTACTAGAAAAGCAAGAGCAGAGAGACAGAATTGAATGAAGAACAAAGAAGTAGATCATTTGAAAGTGACTGATATTTGCTTTGTATTTAGGACTACTTTTCCTTATAAATTTTATGGCATATGTGTTTGTGTGTGTGTGTGTGTGTGTGTGTGTGTGTGTGTGTGTGTGTTGTTGGCTGGGGTGGGTAGGGGGGAGTCTAGAATAGCACTTTCTAACTAGTTAATCTGGATTCCTCTATGCATTCCTTAAGTGTCTGAAGTATTATTGAATGAGATCTAAGCCACTCAGATTTAGACACTTGTGGAATAAACACATTATCTCAGAGGAAATTATGGTCCCAGAATGGTTCAAGTCAGGGATGGAGGTGGTAAAATCAAAAGGTGATCTTTTTTATTTTATTTAGTTGTGCATTGAATACATTCGACCATTTCTACCATTTCCACTGAGCAACATAAGCACATGATGGGATAATATGCCATTCTGCAAAGAAAGGAAGGTGGAATGACCCATCTGTAGCCATTTACAAGAGCTGAAAAGGGTTGTTACTCACTGTCCTAAATTGAAATAGCCTCAAAATATGCACCTTAGACTTAAGTGTTATCTGAGACTTACATTGCTCCAAATATTTTGTTCTTTCATATAAAACCCCCTGCTTAAACTCTGTTCGAAGAGCCTTTGAATCCTTAGGAACTGGGAATCGATCTTATGCCAGTGGGCTATTGTTTCTGTTTAGGAGAAGTATTTAAATTTCACATGTTTAATATCTGCCTAGGGCTGCCTTCTTTTTATTCTATAAAAGAATATTGGAAAAAAAGGGAGGGGGGGTTCTGGGATTGCTAGGCTTTGGCTCACAAGTAACTGATGAAGTGCTAGGTGAAGAGGGGTTGTCTGGGTGTCTGAATGGGGCCATCTGAAGGCTCAGTTCTGCAATAGTAGCAAACCTAAGAGACTCATTCCTTGGTAATTAACCTAACTTTGAACCATTTACATGGAAGCAGAAGTTCACATTCTTTTTTCTTTCTCTTGGACATTTTTTTTTTATATTCCATATCCATAAAATGAAAGTTCAGGAAAGTTAATCTCCAAGGCCCTTCTAGAGTTAAGACCTGTCATTTCCCTTCTCTTTTCAGTTCAGTTTATCAAATATTTATTATACTCCTTTCTTTTCTTCTTTTTCAAAATAGATTTTTAAATTAAGTATTCATAATTATTTACACTTACATTAGATGAAGTGATTGATTTTCCAGATTTATTTGAAAAGGCAGGATAATGCTGAAATAGAAAACTATATTTATATACTTCCCATGTTTCATCAAAAATGTTATTTCTCTCTTTGAAGCCTGGGCATCTTAACAAAGAAGACCACATTTCTCTTTTTGTTTAAATTAATGATTTTAATATAGTTGTGTTCCTCATTTCAGCAAGTATGTTATGGGTATGTATTTATTTACCCATTGTGTACACTGATCCATATACTAATCTTCCATACGATCCTTTAGAAGGGAAGGTTATACTCGCCCTGGCTTTGAGGTTGATTTTATTCCCTTACTGCATAAATATTTTTTGGCTCAATTCCTCTTTGCTTTTTAAATTTTTCCTAATTTTTTCATTTCTGACATTTGAGAGAGCATTGAGTGAATATGACTGAGAACACTACCATATTTGCATTTGTGTTGTTCTATTAGTAAGAACAATGAGTGTTTCCCCAGTGAAAAGTTTCAACTAGTGGGTTGGATAAAGGAGCCAATTCCATTATTTATCTAGAACCTTGTCAAATATGTTTTTTGGAATTTTGTTAGTTTTAAGGACATCTTAGTTTTTGCTTGGTTTGGACATTTTATGCAAAGGGGAATTAATTAATCATAATCCTCAAATCATAGCATGCTCTCTTTGGTCTGCATAATACCTCTTTTTGATTGATTTGAATTAACTTTTTCATTAATTACCTTTTATCCCCATTTCCTCATCACATTCCTGCCTGCTGGGTTCTGATGTAGTGGATGGCTTTTTATTTGTATGACCCAGTAAAACATGTGCATAAACATAAAGTGCATGTATTGTTAGTTGACAGAAATGGTGTGGTGATAAGAACTTACTCTATTGCTTCTTTTTTTAAATGCAGCCCTATGTTTTATGATCTATCCACGTTGCTCTATGTACATCTGGTGAATACTTAGTTTGTTTTTATATGTCTCTGAAATGTATGGGCCATTTCCAGCAGAACTTAGTCCATCTGGAAGTTGGATTGGCTTATATATTTTATCAAATTATCTTAGAAAAAATTCTTTCAACTCCCATGGCTATAAAAAATGAATTGAAGGACTAAATGATCATTCTTAACTAAAATTTCTGGCATTTAATTAAACACAGAGACCTCTAAGTAAGTACTAAAATAGACTGACCTGGCAGAAGATAGAAACTTTGTTAGAACTGAAGAAAGAATAGAGTCATATCAAGTCATATCATTATTTTTTTTAAATCAGCTTTAGGGGTGCCTGGGTGATGCAGTAGGTTAAGCTTCCAACTCTTGGAATCTCAGGGTCTTGGAGATCTTATGATCTCAAGGTCATGAGATCAAACCCTAGGTTGGGCTTCACACTCAGCACGGACTCTGCTTAGGTTTCTCCCTCCGTCTCCTTTTGCCCACCCCCGCCCCATGTGCACTCTGTCTCTCTCTCTAAAATAAACAAGTAAATCTTTTTAAAAATCAGCTTTATTGAGGTATGATTTACATATAATAAGGCTCATCCAAAATTTGATGCATTTTGCCAACTACTCAGTGGTGTAACCATCACAATTATGATGTAGATTTCCATCAGCTGAGAAACTCTCCTGTACCCGTCTGGTTCATCTTCTCCCCACCCACAAGCTCTTCACAATCACTGATATGATTTCCATCAGCCTAATTTGCCTTTTCAATTCCTACAAATGGAATCATGTAGATGACAGGTTTTTGTGTCTGGCTTTTTTCATGTTACATAATACATTGGAGATTGTTTTCATGTTGTGTGTAGCAGTGATTCCTTGTCACTGCTAGATAGTCTTTCAAAATATTGATATACCACAATTTATTTATCCTTTAGTTGTTGGAAATTTGGATTTTTTACAGTTTTTAGCGATTATGAATAAAGCTGCTATGAATATTTGAGTACAAGAATTTGTACGGGCATTTGCTTTTATTTCCCTTGGTAAACTGCTGAAGTGTTTGCTCTTCAAAAGACATTGTTAATGTATGTATACCCATACAATGAATTATTATTCAGTAATGGAAAGGAATGAACTCCAAATACATCCAAAAACATGAATGGACCTCAGAAACATTAAGCTAGTGAAAGGAGCCAGACACAAGCAACCACATATTCATTGTATGATTCCATTATATTAAATATCCTAAAAAGACAAAGCTATAAAGACAGAAAATAGATTAGTGATTGCCTGGGGCATGGGTGAGAGGGAACAGAATTAACAGTAATAATGAATGAGGGATTATACTGGGATGATGAAAACCTTCTAAATCTGATTTGTGACGATGATTCTACAACTTGGTAATTTTACTTAAAAAAAAATCACTGAATAAAATACTTGGAAAAGGTGAATTATATGATATGCAAAAATTACTGAGCGGTTATTTTTAAAAATATAAATAAAATAAAAAGGCAAGCCACAGACTGGGAGAAAATATATTATATGCAAAACATATATCTGATGAGGGACTTAAATTCGGAATATATAAAGAACTCTTTAACTTGATAATAAACAAAGAAATAACTTGATTTTTAAAATGGGCAAAAGACCTGCGTAGATAATTCACCAAAGATATGCAAATAGCAAGTAAACATATTAAAAGATGTCCAACATCATTAGTCATTAGCAAAATGCAAATTAAAACCACTACACCCTGGAAATTAACAAAAATGTCAGAGTGAGGACCTCCAAAAATTCTCTCTTCCCTAAAAGCAATCAGCAAACTAGCAAAAATTGTCAAAATCAACTTTTCAGAATTCAGAATTAACCGAAGTTTAGCAGCAATCCAGGGATTGTTCTTTAAGAAAAACAGCTGACTCTTGGAAAGAACAGCAAGCTTTGTGACATTTTAACTTGTCCTATTCCTATCCTGCCCTATCCACCTCTGTGATAGTCTTGAAAACCCAACAGCCCACAATTTCAGTGGAAACCAGTATCCCGGCAGCCATTGAAGGGAGACGAACAGAGCATCACTACCAGAGAAGTGTCATTATCGGACCTCTCTTGTGGTTCCCTAGAAGCCAGGCTGTCTTTATTTGACCTGAGTCAGAAAAGCCTTTTCACGGAAGGTGCTTGTCTAAAACAAGTAGAGGCAGTTGATTAAATTGGGAACTGCCTGAGGTTGTAGATAACAACTGGGGCAAACAATAGACTAACCAAAACACTTAAAAAGAAAAACAAAAATGAGATGTCCATAGCGGGCTTTGAAAAGCTCTGACCTGTTCTTGGAAATCAGAAGGACACTTGAATTTGTAGAGCTTTGTGTATGCCCAGGGCTCTCCACGTACGCAGAAAAGATACGAGAAGGCCCTTAGCTCTCACCTCTGGATGATCTTGAGGCTCTGGGCAAAGAGGAAGTGAAGGCTAAGGCAGAGTTGGCAACTGCTTAGCTGAGTGTTGAAGGTGTGCCCCAAAATGTATGCAGAGCTCCTTGGCAAAGACTGGGAGACTTATTGGTTCCAGGCATTTAAGGAAATCTCTGTCTAGTCATTAGGTGACATTAAGCTAATCCAATACAGACTCCAGTGCCCAAACATGACAAAGAAAACAGACTTCATAGATCATTTCAAACAAGGAATGAAACAAACAAATGGACAATGATAACAAGCCACAAAACCAACAAACTCTCAGAGGGATAATCTGATTTCCAGAGTTGCCAAATTATATTATTTAACATGTCCAATTTTCAACAAAAATTATAAGGCATGTAAAGAAATAAGAAAGTGTGGTCCAGGCACTGGAGGAGATAATGCTAAGTGAAATAAGTCAAGCAGAGAAAGACAATTATCATATGATTTCTCTCATCTATGGATCATAAGAACTAGGAAGATCGGTAGGGGAAGAAAGGGATAAAGAAGGGGGGGTAATCAGAAGGGGGAATGAAGCATAAGAAACTATGGACTCTGAGAAACAAACTGAGGGCTTCAGAGCGGAGGGGGGTGGGGGAATGGGCTAGGCTGGTGATGGGTAGTAAGGAGGGCACGTATTGCATGGTGCACTGGGTGTTATACGCAACTAATGAATCATCGAACTTTACATCAGAAACCAGGGATGTACTGTATGGTGACTAACATAATGTAATAAAAAAAAACATTAAAATAAAAAAATAATAATAATAAAAAAGAAAGTGTGGTCCATACAGGGAAAAAGTAGTCCCTTTTTTGTAAGGAAATGTCCCTTACAAAACCTAAATGTTGGCCTTATTAGACAAAGATTTTATTATTTTTTAATTAATTAATTAATTTTAATTTAGAGAGAGAGTGTGTGAGTAGAGAAGGGGCACGGGAGAGGAAGAAAGAGAGAATCCCAAGGAGGCTCCATGCACAGCATAGAGCCCAATGCAAGGCTCAATCTCACAACCCTGATATCATGACCCAAGCTGAAATCAAGAATCAGGCGTCCCTAGATAAAGACGGTAAATCAGCTATTTTAAATATGTTCAAAGAACTAGAGAAAAGCATGTTTGAGAACTAAAGGAAAGAATGAGAACAATGTCTCACCAAATCAAGACTATCAATAAAAAGATTGTAATTAGAAATTATAAAAGAAATCAAAGAGAAATGTTGGAGTTGTAAAGTACAATGACGAATGACAAACCCACTAGAAGAGCCCAGCAGCATATTTGAGCAAGTAGAAGAGTCAGCAGTCTGAGGAAGAAAGAAAGAAAAAAAAAAAGAATGAACAAAAACAAAGAGCCTGAGGACACCTGTGGTATAGTATGAGCCCTAACAACATACTCATAACGGGAGTTCCAGCAGAAGGGGAGAAAATGGGTAGGAGAGAAAATATTTGAAGAAATACATGGCCAAAAACGTACTCAAATTTGATGACAAACATTAAACTACACATCCAAGAAGCTACACAGATTCCAAGTAAGGTAAATTTAGAGACCCACACCTAGATGCATCGTAAACAAAGTGTCCAAAGACACAGACAACAAATCTTGAAAGCTAGAGAGGACCATCTGTCACATATAAGAGACCTTCAAAAATTAAGAGTTGATTTCTTACCAGCAACCATAGAGGCCAAAGGCAGTGGGAGGACATATAAAAAGTGCTGAAAGAAAAAAAAAGCTTGCCAACTGAGCAGAACTATCTTTCAAAATGAAAGAGAAATTAAGACATTTCCTGATAAACAAACACTGAAAGAATTTGTTGCTTCCAGAGCCATCCTACAATAATACTAAAGGAAATCCTTCAGACTGAAATTAGAGGACATGAGACAGTAACTTGAATCCATATGAAGAAATAAAAAGCACCACCAGTAAAATCACCTACGTAAGAAATAAAAAGAGAGTATACACACAGTTTTTGTATCACATTTTTCTTCTATCTGATTTAAAAGACAACTACATCAAACAGTAATCATAAATCTGTGTCGATGAAAGCACAATTTATAAATATATCATCCGTATGATTAATAACACAGAAAGGGGAGGTAATGAAATTTTAGTATATTGCTGAAATTATTTTGGTATTAATCTGAACTAGAATGTTATGAATGAAGATGTTCATTGTATTCCCTAGGTTAACCACTAAGAAAATTATTTTAAATGAATAATATTTTGGGGCACCTGGGTACCTCGGTCAGTTGAGCATCCAACTCTTGATTTTCAGTCAGATCATGATCTCATGAGATCAAGCCCTTAGTCAGGCTCCATGCCTAGCAAGGAGTCTGCTTGAGATTCTCTCACTTTCTCCCTCTCCCTCTGCCCCTCCCCCTGCTTGCACTCTCTCTGTATCTCTAAAATAAATAAACAAATCTTTAAAAAAAAGTAAAAGAAGAATATTTAAGGAAGAGAGAGAATTAAAGCTACACTAGACATTATTTAACACAAAAGAATATAACTTACTGAAGAATAGAGAAGTAACAAAGACATAAGTTATATAGAAAACAAATAAAATAGCAGACATAAATCCTGTTTTATCAGTAATTAAATGTATTTTGCATTAATGTAAATACTTTTAAAAAGTACATGATCCAACTATATGCTTGCTTTCTTTCTTTCTTTCTTTCTTTCTTTCTTTCTTTTTTTTTACTATATGCTTTCTATAAGAAACACACTTGAGGTTCAAGGACATAAATAAGTTGACAGTAAAAGTATGGGAAAAGATATACCATGCAAACAGTAACCAAAAGAGAGCCAGAGTGGCTATATGCTAATATCAGGCAATTTAGACTTTCATAGACTTTTCAAGTGTTACTGGAGATGAGAACATTTTATAATATAAAAGGGTAAATCTATCAAGATGATATAATAATTACAAACATATATGTACCTAACAACAAAGCTCCAAAATGCATGAAGCAAAAACTGACAGAATTGAAGGGAGAAATAGACAACTCAACAAACCGTTGTAGATCTGAATATCTCACTTTTAATAATGGATACATGGGGGATGGATTAATAAGGAAATAGAAGACTCAATCTGCACTCTAAACCAAGTAAACCTAACAGTCATCTGTAGAACATGGCACCCAACGACAACAGAAGACACAATCTTCTTATATGCACAAGGAACATTCTCCAGGGTAGACCATATGTTAGGCCATAAGACAACTCTCAGTGAGCATAAAGAAATGGAAATCATACCAAGTGTGTTTTCCAATCACAATGAAATGAAATTAGAAGTCAGTAACAGACAGAAATTGGGAAATGAGCAAATATGTGGCAATTGAACAGCATACTTTTAAATAACAAATGGTTTAGAGGAGGAATCACAGTAAATTAGAAAATACTTTGGGATGAATGACAAAGAAAACACAACATCAAAACTTATGAGATGCAGGAGCATAGTGCTCAGAAGGAAACTTATAGGTGCAAACGCCTATATTAAAAAAGAAGAAAGATCTCAAATCAATAAACTTCTCCCTTAAGAAACCAGAAAAAAAAAAGAGCAAACTAAACTTCTAGCAAGCAGAAGTTAGGAGATAATAAAGATTAGGGTAGAAAATCAATGAAAACCAGTACACACCCAGTAAAATTGCTGAGATTAAAGGGACTGGTAATACCAAGTGTTGGCAGGGATATGGAGTAACCGAAACTCTGGCCCATTACTGGCAGGAATGCAAAGTGGTGCCATCACCGGAACACAGTTTGCCAGTTTCTTTTAAAGTTAAATGTACACTTGTCATACCACCCACCAATCCCACTCCTCGATATTTACCCAAGAGTAAAGTTCGCATTAGTTAGAACTTCAAATAGGAGCATAGTAAGTAAAACTTTCAATATCTAAATTATTATTCATTTTAATTCCTTGGAGCCTTAAAATGAAACTCTAAGGAGAATAGCTTATCCCAATTCAGGGAGCTCATATATAGATATATTTGGATTTACATTAGTAGATTTTTAACAGGGCAAGTATTTTTTTTTAAGTTATTGCTTGTATGAAGGGTCTCAA
This sequence comes from Ailuropoda melanoleuca, assembly GCF_002007445.2. Taxonomy (NCBI): domain Eukaryota; kingdom Metazoa; phylum Chordata; class Mammalia; order Carnivora; family Ursidae; genus Ailuropoda; species Ailuropoda melanoleuca. Next base: position 18,259,260 of record NC_048226.1, on the reverse strand, counting down.
AATTTGCTCTCCTTGACCTTCTTTGCAAGGCAGAGGTTGACTGTAGATAACCCAAGGACAACATGACCCAATGGCTGATCCTTCGTTTGGAATCTAAAGTTATGGCTTGTGTTTTCTGCTGCCATTGTGGATTCATGCTCAGATTTTGGACTTCCTTTCATGTTTTGTAGGTTTATTGCTACGCCTCTAGCAAAATCATTTGGCATTAAAGAGGAAGTTCGAAAGAAGATTACACCAAATACCGTCTTAGAGAATTTTTTCAAACATTCCACAAGGCAACCATCTCAAGTAAGTACAAGTTCTTTGTTTTTGGATTTAAAAAAAAAAAATCTCCTTTCTTACTGTTTCAGTCACCTGTGGCTTACCTCATCTGTGCAAGATACCGGCTGCAGTTGGCCATCAGATGATTTGACTCATTGGGATTCTTTTTCCCTCTGATGACAGATTATACAGCATTCCAAGCATAGTATAAAATGACACAAATATTATAAAACAACCAATATTCATAGTTGATTATTGTGTTCAACTATAGTGTTCAACACTAATGATCAATGCCATAATTTGGGTATAAGGATCAAAATTAAATTTTGCAGAGTAGGATATATACAAAGTATCCTAATCACAAGAGACCACTGACTGTTAAGGCGGACTAGCCCGTATCTGACACTTGTAATGATTGTGGCACCATTGATATACATTAGACCCATTAGGAAAGTGTTCACTGGGGTGGCTGTCATGAGTAGGGCACTTTATTTTATCCAAGTCCCCCCTACTTTTAGAAATGCGATGTGCCCCTGCCCACTCCCCAGGGAAGTCAGAGTTCTCTCCACAATACAAGATGCACTCCATGAAATGGTGCAGTGCCCCACATGTTTACATAACACAAAAAAAGGTTTTAACCTGATAGTTGTGAAAAAGATAGCACTTAGGCAGGTCTAGTTTCATTTTCACCATAGTTAAAATGAGAGATGAAATAAAAACTCTTCCCAAAGTGGCACAACCTCTGTGATGAATACAGACAGCGATCACCGGTCATCTCCAAAGTCAACAGCATGCCCCAGCACAGTCAGGATAGTTAGATTTTTAAGGGTGCCGAACTTTATTTGCTCAATTCAGTTGCGTCTGTGATGGCTGTTTCTATCCTGGGTCTGGTGGGCTCATGTAGAGGTCTGACCACAGAGCATGAGCCGTTGGGTCCAGAGTTGTTCACAGCTAGCCAGCACTGTCTGTAACTTCTTCTGCCCTCAGCTTCTGTACTGGACTTCTTTGGTTGTTTTGTTTGTTTGTTTTTTCCTAAAATGAAGACAGTCTGACGAGCCATTTTCACATGTTCTTTATTTCCACATGCTCTAAAGGACTGCTCTTGTTCATTTCAGTACTGCTGTTACCACTGGTGATAATAAATATCCAAGAATCATTTCACATTTTTGCTTTTTTTTATATTTTATTTATTTATCTGACAGAGAGAGCATGAGAGCACAAGCAGGGGGAACAACAGAGGGAAAGGGAGTAGCGGGGCTCCTTGACAGGGAGCCTGATGCGGGGCTCAATCCAGGACCCTGGGATCCTAACCGGAGCCAAAGGCAGATGCTTAACATCTGAGGCACCCAGGCGTCCCTCACATTTTTCAAAAGGGAATCTAGTTAACCATGTTTATGAAAACTTCGGGCTCTTTCGGAGAGTCCTTATTTTTCTTTTCGTTTGAGAATAATGCACGTGGGTAATGCCTTGTATAAAACATGAAGAACAGTGCTATGGTCTCAATTACTTGATACATTTGCTATAGCAAAAACTTCAGGTCAGCTTTTTAGGAAATTTAAAATTAGGAAAAATTTGGTCTTTATCAAGTTTCCCTACTCTGGAGAGAAAAGAGCCACGTGATGGTTAAAGAAATACCGACGTAACTTCTGGCACAATTTTCTGTGCATTGTCGGTGTTCAATAAATGATTGTTTTATATATCAATAAGAAATTACTTCCAGAGACTTTTGCTTGCAAGAGGATTTCTATCCCAATAATATTGTAGTGAGTGAAGCCAGTATTGTCAAGACTGACGTTGAACCAGATTCATCTGTGCTCCAAAAGAGAAAATATATTGCTTCAAATCATGTTCGAGGGCTATTTCTAGACGCATTTATTAAGCAGACATCTATAGAAATGATGGGCTAATAAAATTGAATTGCTTCCCGCGAGGGAGTATGAAGAGCTGTGTAGGTTAGTGAATGCAGACCTCCAGAGCTGTGAGAACAAAGATCTTGGACGCAAGGGCAAAGTGAACACGGTGTCCAACTGCCGACATGCTCCTGCTCCTTCATTCTGTACACGCATCTGGAGGGGGACTTGATCGGTGCCAACGCCCTGTCACCCCCAAGATAAATCCCAGACAAAGCCCCCCCTTGATGTGAGCCTAGCCACATCTTTCCTCCCCTCCTCTTCATATGACTGTAACCTGCCAGGCTTTTTCTGTTCCCCAGGTATTCCCTGCACACCCCTGCTCTCATCTCCAGACCACCTCAGGGGCTGGTCCCTCTGCCAGGACGCTTCCCTTCTCTACCCTCCCCTTCTCTGAGGCATTTTTCAGGGTCCAGCTTGTGTGTAACTTTCAGGAAGTGCCTACAGAGTTAGGTCCCATGGTGTCCTGATGTTCTCCTATCTTAGCACTCATGGTATTTCAGTAGAATTCTTTGTTTTCTTACTTCCTAGCCCATGTCCACGTTATTATTCATTTAGATCGCCCCGTGACTAGCACGATGCTTGCAAGAAAGAGGCGACAATAAATGGTTACCAACTCAGTCCCCTCAAGAGCACAAAAACCAAACCAAACCAAACCAAAACAACAACAAAACAACAGCAGGTGAGCCTTTGGCCTATAAAAGAATAGATGTTAGGGCAGTTAGTTTACAGGGAAACAGACTATCATATGGGCTGTATATATGGGCCATAACCTGTTTTTGTTTTGTTTTCTTTCCTTCTTGCAGATTAAATAATAGGTAGCAATTTAGTAAGTACATGGAAGCTGCAATTAGGCCTTTGCCAGTCTTCAGTGTGAGAGCAGCTTTATGAATTTTATCTACTGTTAACCCTGTGCGCGTGAACAATTAGGTGAACTCTACACAATAACATAGCAGAAACTGTATGACTGGTCTCAGGCCGTGGGGTGTCCAGCCATCAGGGGGGCTTTGTTCTGCCCTGGCCATGTTGGTCCTCGATTGGTTTAAATCTACTCTGAGGCATCAGTCAACATTTCGAAGGCGCTAGTGATGTCCCATCAAAATTCTGGCTGTGCATTCATTCTGGGAGCCGTCAGCCAGAGCGGGCTCACAGCTGCACTCTTGGAACAAGGCAGGTGCTCTCCTGTTTGCTGTGACGGCAGCTCCCGCTTATCTCCTCAACACTGAAGCTGAGGGTCTGTTTGATGCCGTTTCATTTTTCTAGTAAAGAGGAAATGGAAATACTCCGTGTACTTGTGTTGGGAAATGAAAGATGAAGGAGAGCAGGTAATTCAAAAACTTACAGAGCTGATTTTTTGGTGTCAGTTGAAAACACTGTAGGTTTAGCATATAAAACCTGCCTGTGTGAAAGAATACAATTTAAAATCCCACCATGAAACAGACCTAATCCCCCCAATCCTGTGTGTTTTCAGTCTGGCCCTAGAACGACTTCAAGTGTATGACCTTTGAGCTAATCCATCATCCATATTATGTCCAAATTTAAAGATAAGTTCTGCTTCTCAGAAGAGAAGCGATCATCATTCTATGATCTTTATTTATTTTTATGATTGAAATTATTTTGGATTAGTTTGAAATGGGCTCTACATCTGATTAAACGTGAAAGTGATGGCCAACACCTGTTTCAGTTTTTCCTGTCTTATCTTTTGGAGCCATCACAAAGATCGTGTGAAAGAACAGAAAGTGCACTAGCCTAAGATCTTATCCTCACTTTACCATTAATTTTAGGTCTTGGACAACTTACTGAAACTCTTGGTGTTCCAGTTTCCTCGTAGGAAAAATGAGGAGGTTGGATCTGATCAACTTAAACTGGACTACTCTACCTGGTGCTTAGGAAGCTTAGATAAAACTGCACTGAATGAGGGAGCTCACATCTGCAGCTTGAACGTATGGGTTGCTGCCAAATTATGGAGTATTGATATTTCTTAGTAACTCAGAGTGCTGGGATTTTGTTTTTTTGGGTGTGTCTGTGTGTGTGCATGTCTGTGTGTGTGTGTGTGTGTGTGTGTGTGTGTGTGTGTGTGTGTGATCCCATAAGCAAAAGAGGTAATTCACTACCTCCAGACCTAACACAGAATGTCTCTCCTCTCCGGTGCACAAGCTCTGGTAACCCAGTCGCACCCTCTCTTGACTGCCTGCCCATCTGACTGCTTTTTTTCACCTGTTCATTCATGTTATCTCTTTTCAGACTGATATTTATGGACTGGCAAAGAAGTGTAACTTGACAGAGCGCCAGGTGGAAAGATGGTTTAGGAGTCGGCGGAATCAAGAGAGGCCTTGCAGGATGAAGAAATTCCAGGAAGCTTGGTAAGAAGGACAGTCAAAGCTTTTGCAAGGCTGCAGTTTTATAATACGGAGCACAAAGGTCATCTCAGAAAGAACACTACAGTTGGAGCAGAAGAAGGGTTTGGACCCAGCCCTGTCACTTACCAATTGGGTGTTGTAGTCTAATCGCCCATCTACCTTCTCTGCTTCGGTTTCCTTCTTGATGAAACGGGGCAAGCTATGAACTCTCTGACATGAATAGGAGCTATGATGTACTTACCTTGAAGTCCAGAAAAAAAATACAAACGTCTTAACTGGTGTTTATTTTTTTTAAGGTAGAGGTTGGCCCTATGCCATAAGACTTTATCACCTGTTTCCAATTACATTCCAATTACTATATTACATTATAAGAGCAGAGAACGGGAAGGTGTCTGTTCTTCCGTCCCAGTTGACTCATCCCCCACCCCTCTAACCCCCCACCCCTTGCCTGTGGACAGGACAGCCAGTTCCTCTGGATTTCCCAGTTGGTTTTAGCAGGTGCGGGGGAGGGAAAGGTCAGCACCTGCTGGGGTACCAAGTAGGATTTCTGCCGGAGCAGGCTACTTTGAATATGCTCTGGGGGCAGTGAAGCTGCATTACACTTATTTTTGGTTTCATTTGAGTTCTGTGGGGGGTTTTCCCTCCTGTAGAATTTTGTTGTACTTTGGGTCACTCGCTTGGTGGTGGAAACTGACACTTGGATGAAAAAGGTGGACTAGGTCATCACTCTTATTTTTTCTTCTTCTTTACATCCATACAAATGCCCACTTGTTGGGTTGTGTTTGATGCCACGTTCTACACACCAGTAGCATCCCTTCTTTCTGTCCCTTTTTAATGGTCCTCACATTGGTGCCTTTCACCAGATTTTTTTTATTTAAAAAATTGTTTTTCATTATATTCAGTTAGCCAACATATAATACATCATAAGTTTTTGTTGATGGCGAAGTGAATAGAGAGCTGATGTCAGACTCCCAAATAATGGAGTCTGAGGCTAAGTTTTAATGGCTTCCTTCAGTTTACCTGTAGGCTCCTGAGTACTGATCCCGCTGTGATGCTGGTGATGTTAGAGGCACAGACCCACGTCTTCAACTGTTTCGAAACAAGCAATCATTTCTCATCACAGGCTTCCCTTGGAAGCTCTTCGTGAATGGCCTGGTTTGTTTTCCAAATAGCTTCTCTCTGATTTTTAGCTCTTAAGAGACTGGTTAGTATTGTCACCCCTCATGTCAGCTTGGCATGAGTGAATCTCTTTAAACCATCACCACAAAACACTATAAAGTAGCACTGGTCTCATATGACATTTTCCTGTTCTCCTACTATCATTCATTTGTTTTTTCTAGCAAATGATTCTTATCTTCAAGTCCCCAGGCAGGGACTAATTCTCTACTTTTGAACTGGATCACTCTCCCATGAAAATCTCTGATAATTTCTTATACACGATAGTGCCTTACAGTTTATAAATAATGTTTGATCCTCCCGCCAATGCTGTGAGATAGTCAAGGAAGATAGAGCTAGCTCTGTTGTAAGAAATGAAAAACTATTCAACCTACACAGTGCCGTATGACAATTAAATCTCAATAAAACAGGAAGGAAAAGAAAGAAATGAGAAACTACAGATCTGGCTTCTTAAAGGGACTTGCTCGAGGTCACCTAGCTGTTGGCAGGGCTGTTGTATGCATGTCTTCTGACTCCTTTTCTGGTACTCTTTCTACTCCGTGGTACTGCCCCCTTGACACGTAATGCTTACCTCTTAGCAAGCAGAAACCCCCTACATCAATTAACCGTTTGGGTCACAAGGCCTAACATTTGGGCATCTGGCTGTTGGTGAGTCTACTGAAAGTCAGCTTCGGAATTCAGGCTAGTGAAAGGAATTTCAAGTTGTCAACTATTCATCAGTCAGGCAATGGAGAGAGTTATGTCAACTGTCTTCTCTGTACGTGGCACTATCCTACATTGGGTCGAGTTCTAGATTTTAAGAGGGAAGTAAAAGCGGAAGGCCGGGTCACTAGCCTTGAGCAACGAAGAGAGACAAGACTGTCACTTATGAAACCACAACATCCATCCAGTTATTCTACCCAATGGCACATGAGCCTGTACACCTGTCATCCATGGTCATGTTTCGATGCATTGTGGGCATTCAGAGGAGATGGTGGCAGTAGAGAAAAAGCTTTTTAGAGGAGGTCAGACCTCGGGGAGATAGTGGGAACATGAACCTTGAGGAATGGGTTGGAGATTTCCATGAGAAAAGAAATCAGGATTTGAGGGTGGCATGTTTCAACTGAGGCAAAGACACAAAGCAGGAAATTGTACAATGTATTCAGGATGTAGGAGTGGGCCAACAAATAAAATGTAAGCTTTACCTTCTTTTTTAGAGATATCACAAATTTCCTCAAAGTCAGAAAACCGTTATTATAGACTAAATAAATGGACTAAAGCAAAATGCCAAGCTATTTAATTGCATAGGGACTGCCCTTTATTTTTCCAGCGATGTGATGTGCTGTGGGAATCATAGTAAGAGATACCTAGCCCCGGGCATTTGGGAAATCTCAGAAAACTAATTTCCCAACACTGAGCTTTAACGAATTACTCGCCAACAGGCAGAAACTCTTTTATAATATCAGGAGGAATACCTTGAGTTTACTGTATTGTTTCCTTGATTACTTCCTTTTTTTTAATTGACGTATAGTTGACATATTATATTAGCCTAGTTTCAGCTGTATGACATGGTGATTTGACATTTATATACATTCCGAAATGATCACAACAGTAAATCTAGCAACCATCTGCCCCCATATAAAGTTGTTACAATATTATTAACTATATCCCCTGTGCGGTACATTGCATCCCCAAGTTTTATATACTTAATAACTGGTAGTTTGCACCTTTGAATCTCCTTCCCTTGTTTCACCCATTCCCCTACCCTCTCCCCTCTGGCAACCACCAGATTGTTCTCTGTATCTGTGAGTCTGTTTCTATTTTGTTTTATTTGTTCATTTATTTTCTTTCTTAGAACCTACATGTAAATGAAATCATATGGTATTTGTCTTTCTCTGTCTGATTTATTTCACTTAGCATAATACCCTCTAGCGCCATCCATGTTGTCACAAATAGTAAGATTTCATTTTTTTAAAAGATTTTATTCATTTATTTGTCAGAGAGAGAGAGAAGGATTTCATTTTTTTATAGCCAACCAGTATTCCATTGTGTGTGTGTGTGCGTATCACATCTTCTTTATCCATACATCTGTCGATGGGGACTAAGTTGCTTCCATAACTTGGCTATTGTACTTGGTTACTTTTTTTATAATAATTTTTTATTATGTCATGCTAGTGCTCCATGCAATATGTGACTCCTACACCCTGTTCGCAGAATTCAGGATTTAATCCATAGTGCATCCTTTATTTTTAATGTAAACTTCATATTAACTGACCACTTTTCTTTTTAAAATAAGCATTTCCATCTAGCAGCAAGAAGTTTATTATAAAACTCCCAGGTAATTTCCAAGTAGCCGATGTAGATAGGCAAGGAGCTGCCCCAGCCCTGGAGGGAGAGCTCTCCTCTGGCTGGCTGGGCTGCCACCTTGCCTTAGCTGACCCCGGGGCAGGTCCCTGCCTGCTCCATTGGGCCCTGCCCCCTCCTGAGCCCCATTGCTGGCCTTGTCAGCTTCTTTCTCCATTGCCCCTTGATTACACTTGCCATCTGGGCCTGACCAATCAATTTCTGGATTTTTCTTTTTCCCAAGAAATATTTTTCCCTCACAGTTATGTTTCTCTCAGCCTTTCCTGGAAAAAAAAGGGGAAGTCTTACTCCCTTTTTCATCTGAAACAAATAAAACAGCATCGACAAGTACTTTGTCATTCATCTCATAATTAGTGAAGTGCAGCAGTTCTCAAACTTTTTGGTTTTAGAACCTTTCGTCCTCTGAAAAATATGAAGGACCCCAAAGAGCATTTGCTTGTGTGTTTTAATGGCTACTGATACTAGAAATGAAGGCCAAGGCATTTGTATAACACAAGTGCGTACTGTGTCAGCTCTCAGAGCAACGATGGCATCTCTCTCCTATCACGGAGCCTCTGGAAATCACTGTTCGTTAGTGATGGGATGAGCGAAAATGGCAATAACACGGTAGTCATATTATGAAAATATTTTGACTCCAGGAATCCCTGGCACACACCTTGAGAACCCCTGGGACAGTGTAATGAAACCTAACAAGTCAGTCCGGGAAAATGGGACACTTGGGTCTGGCACTTGCATCTGATGGCCACTGCACAGCCTCGGGGGAGTTCTGTGGCCTCTCCCAACCTCTGTGTCCCTCTGCATAGCCACCTTATCTACCTTTTATCCATAAAGAGGGGCTACTTACAGTTCCTAGTCCATAAACTTGTTGTGAAGAGGAACATGTGATAACACACACGGGCTTAGCACAGCGCCTGGCACAGAGTCAAGAGGTCAGCAAATACTGGAGAGACAAACAATTCAAGATGTGCCGCCTAGACTTATGGTTTCCTTTGTGGCCGGCAGGTCTGACCCTACTTTTTCTGTTTCCGCTTGGCCATGATAATCCAGGGAGCCAAGGAAATGCTGTCTGCATCCAAGTGTGGGCTTCGCCAGTCCGGCCATAAATACAAGTATGGACAGGTCTCAACCGGCTCATTTTACAAAATGTTCTTTGGGTATTTTTATCGTTCAAATTTCTAAAGACGGGAACCCTACTTTTTTCTCTATCAAAACAAACCAGGAAGAAAGACTATTGTCTAGCCTATAGGCAATGACGATGTTCAGGAAGCACCACTGGCTTCGGGGTCTAGAAACCTGCACTTCAGCCTCCGCTGTGTTACTGCTTGGCTGTGGGAGCTGGGGAGCTGGGCTTGCCTCTGATGAGCCTGGTTATTCGTCTGCAAAACAGGTTTATGTCTGCCGTCTTCTTTCCTACTTAGCTTTCAGGCATATTGAAGAAAGCGCTCTAAGGAATTACAAGGAACAAACATTATTATTATTTTAAGATTTTATTTATTTATTTGAGAGAGAGCACAAGCAGAGGGGAGGGGCAGAGGGAGAGGGAGAAGCAGACTCCCTGCTGAGCAAGGAGCGCCATGCGGGACTCGATCCCAGGACCCTGGGATCATGACCTGAGCTGAAGGCAGACGCTTAACCAGCTGAGCCACCCAGGTGTCCCAACAAATATTATTTTTAATATTATTGTTGCTTCAGCAGTCGTGAAATAAAATAGCAGTACTTTTTCTTTGAAACTTTACTTAACAAATTATAAACATACACAAAAGTAGAAAGACTGGTACACTGAACTCTGTGTGCTATGTATCCATCACCGACTTTAATTATTACCAACTGATGGCAATCCTGTGTCATCTGTGTCCGCCCTCCGCCCCCGACAGACTGTTTTTGTGGATGAGTTTTTTTCTGTCAGTTTTATTGCGATACAGTCGACATACATCACTCTGTAAGTGTAAGGTGTACGGCGTGACGGTTTGACTTACATATGTTGTGGGATGATTGCCACAGTAAGTTCTGTCAGCATCCATCATCTCATACAGGTACAAAAAAGGGGAAAAAAGGGTTTTTTTCTCCTTGTGAGGAGAACTTGAGGGTCTACTCACGTAGCAGCTTTTAAATATGCCATGTGACAACGTCAGCTGTAGTCATCACGCTGTACGTCACATCCCCAGTACTTCTTTATTCTGTAACTGAGGGTATGTTCCTTTTGACCACCTTCATCCAAGTATTACTGAAGATCACTTTTGACACAAATATCAGACATTGTATGATTTCATTGTAAATATTTTAGTATGGATCTCTAAGAGATAAGGACTCTATTTTAAACAAAATTGCAATACCAGTATCACACTTACAAGAAACTTTAATAACGGGTGCCTGGGTGGCTTCGTTAGTGAGTCAGTCAGTGGGCTGACTCTTGATTTCAGCTCAGGTCACGGTTTCAGGGTCATGAGATCGAGCCTGGTGTTGGGCTCTGCACTCACAGGGTGTCTGCTTGTCCCTCTCTCTCCTCCTCTGCCCCTCCCCCTGCTCACGCCCTCCCTCTCTCTAAAATAAATAAATAAAATCTTAAAAAAACTTAAATAATACTAAATAGTCAATGTTCAGATTTCTTTGATTAGCTCATAATTTTCTTTATAGTTTGTTTGTTTGAATCAGGATCTTAGTAAAACCCATGCAGTACAGCTGATTGGTATGCCTTTTAAGTCTCTTAATCTATAGGTCTTTCTCCAGACAGCAGAAAAAGATTTTTTTTTTTTCAAAATATGCTTTTCAGAGACAAGACTGAAGTCTGGCCACATGGAAACCTTTTCACTGGGACTTAAGTGAGGATAAAACAAATGGTTCGATTAATACTAATGTCAAACCATTGTCTATTGTGCATCAGGCATAATACAAACAGTAGTTAGAGAAGCCCCCCGCCTTGTTATTGCTTGCTTCGTACCGTGCACTATAATCAATACTTTTCACAAATTAGTTTCAATTCTTTTTACATTTTGAGGTAAGTTTTGTCATTCCCATTTTATAGATGAAGACAAGAAGACTTCCTGAGGTTAAGTGACCCCCCTACAGTTAGAGCCATCGAACAAGCAGCAGAGTCAGGATATCAAATTAGATTTACCCGTGCATTCTTTCCAGACACTGTCATACCAAATGTATTTCTCCTCAGATGTCAATCACCTTTACCAGATTTTTCTTTCTTTTGGCAGCTGGCGATTTGCATTTTACTTAATGATTACTGTTGCTGGAATTGTATTTCTTTATGATGTAAGTTGCCTCTTTGATATTCTTTGATGGGAATTTGTCTTTAATTTTAAAAATCCTTGCCTGTGAATTCCTCATGAAATAAGGTTCTCAATAAGTTGACCGGCTTTCATGCTTTTAAAGTCACACGGATGCCGAGAGCGGTCACAACTCCTCAGTCTGTCTTTCAAAGCCTTTGTTAAGCATTGAATTTGCAAATATAAGTTTGAAACCTAATCTCTCCCTATTTCCACTCACACAACCCATGTGCCAACTACCCTGGACTATGGACAATCCACTGAACATACCTGGCACATTTCACTTGGATTTTAGCACATTTTATCCCCTGTGCCAGAAATGTCTTGCCCTTCCCACTTCTGTCTCTACCTGCAGAATCCCATCAGTCTCATATGACATACCACCTGTTCCATCAAGACTCGGTACTCACTCATCAGCAATCTTTCCTTACCATAATACATTTGCATTGTCTATTTAAATAGTTACTGAATGATTACCTTGTTAAGTGGTGTATAAACTACACGGTAAGTAGAATAACTTCCTTTTTTTAAAACAATTTTTTTAAAGATTTTATTTATTTGATAGAAAGAGAGTGAGAGAGAGAAAATGAGCAGGGGAAGAGGGAGAGGGAGAAAGCAGGCTCCCTGTTGAGCAGGAAGCCCGATGTGGGACTCGATCCCAGGACCGCAGGATCATGACGCTTAACTGACGGGGCCACCCAGGAACCCCTGTTTGATTAATTTCCTATGGGAGACAGCACTGTGTGGTCCCAGATTCATGAGAAGTTGTGAGCGTCCCAGGCACGTTGTGTGGGGACATGTACAAATGCCTACAGAGAGAGAGAGGCACAGCAGGGGCAACAGTCTCACTGTGCATGCATGGCCCCATCAATGACATCAGAAAGAGTTTATGTTTTCTGCTGAAATCAGCCTTTGACTCTGACAAACTTATTTTTTTCTCTCTTGGTTCCTTGTTTTTTCAGAAACCTTGGGTATATGACCTGTGGGAGGTGTGGAATGACTATCCCAGGCAGGTAAGTCCCTTCTGATACGGTCCTCCCTTCCTTTGACTTTGGAGGCCCTCAAATTGTCCCCTGAGTTAGGTCCGAGTCCCCTTCCTACTCTCTGTCCATGTCTGTGCAATCCTTTGGCTCTTTCTCAACCTGAGCTTACTCATCCTTATTCCTTATTTACCTATCACTTGTGTCATTCCTTTAGTCTGTGCAATTACATATTTGAGTTTAAATCACCTATCTTACGATTTATTTTCTATTTGTAATAGCTGGTACATTTCCTTTTATTGTACTCTCTTCTTACCTCTTTACAGGACAATCAAGTTTTTAAAAAAATTATTATTCCATTTCTCCCTTTACATTAGCTCTTCAGTTAGGCATCCTTTGGTGCTTTTAGTAATTATCCTAGAGATTACCATATGCATTTTTGAATTATTGGAGTCTAATAATAATTAGTGCTCTTACCTCTTTTCAGTCACTGAAAAGTCATTAGAATTCTTCATAGAATTATTCATATACCCCCCTCCTATTTCCTCCTTCAAATATTTAAAATACTACAATCATTGCTATTATTGTTTTGCAAATCAGTCAAATTGCTTCTCCATGCTCCACCTTGTATCCTGCTTTCCCATGCTTCCATCTGGGATGATTATCCTTCTGGCTGAAGATGTCCCTTTGGTTTGCTTTTCTGAAATGTTACCAATTTGCCTTCATTTTTTAAAGGATATTTTTGCTGGGTATAGAATTCTAGGTTAGCAATGATTTTCCTTTAGCACTTTGAAAATGGCATTCCGTTTTCTTCTGGATCCCACTGTTTCCTTTAAGAATTCAGTTGTCAGTTTTATTTTTGCTTCTTTGAACAGAATATCTTTTTTCTCTGACTGATTTCAGTATCTTGTCTTTGTCTTTCAAGTTTTATTATGATATGCATGAATGTGGTTTTCTTTGACTTTATCCTGCCTAATGTCCATAGAACTTCTTAAATCTGTGGTGTGATATCCTCAGTCAGTTTTAGAAAATTCTCAGCCATTGCTCTTGTTCCTTTCTCTCTCTCCTCTCTTTCTGGAGATTCAATTACAGATGTGCTAATCTGTTAGATGTTCACAGTAGGTCCCACATGTCTCTTATGCTTTTTCTAATATTTTCTAGCCTCTTGCTTCTTCTGAGCTTTAGTCTGCTGAGAGACAATTCTCCATGGATTTCTTGCATATTTTCATGTCTTATGAAGTGAAACACTGCCTGCCTTTTGTTCTGTACTATCTTTTCAAGGATTTTTGTATAGCAGACAACCTTGGAAGGTAGAAATACCTCCTTCTGGAGCAAAGGGTAGGCACATTACTATCTATTATGAAAGATTCAGGTTTCCTAGCTCAGGCTTCCTCTCTTGTAATACAACCCATGGTATGTGCAGATGTCATCTGACACTTTTTGCTTAGCCCTATATGAGTTAAGGTGGGAGACCTGTCCCAGATATTGATATTCTGACAACTACTATCACTGTGAATAATACAGTATCCTTTACCTCTGACCCAGGAGTCTTGTATTTTCAATCAGCCCCCATGAAACTATGGCAAGCTATCTTGCAAGTAAGGTAAAATCTCAGACCCTTCACAGATCTGGATATATTCTATTTTAATGTCCTCTAGTTTGTTGCTGCCTTTATCAGCACTGTCTAAACTGCTGTGAAACACATCTTTTGAGTTCTAAATTTTAGTAACTGTTTTTTGCTTCTCAAATTTTCATTTAACTCTTTTTTTTAATGGATTCCAGTTCTCTACTGAAACTTTCCACATTTTAACCAAGTTTTTAAGGTTATTTTAAAGTCCAAGTCTGAAGAATCTGATGTCTTGATAGCCTGTGGGTCTGTTCTCTTTTCTTATTCTTGTCTCTTGATGCTTGAAAACTTTTGATTGAATAATAGATATTGTATATGAAAAATTATAGGTGCTCAGACTATTATCTTACTCTTGAGATGATTTACTTTTTCTTCTATTCATTAGATTAGAGACAGATCACCTTCATTTTATATGTGATTGAGCTGATTCAATGTGGATTCCAGTCTTTTTGAGGGCAGGTGTATTTACAACTTACCCATATTCCTGGGGTGTTTTCCTAGTGGTTTGACCAAAAGATTACAGTGTTTACTAGGACTTTTTTTCTTTGGCTGGCCCTGAGTACCAATTTGCATCCTTGCACTATGAGACCGCCATAAGTCCTATTTAACTTCTCCTACTTGGTCTCTGGACTCCATACTGCTTATAAATTGGCAATGCTGACTAATGCTGTACACAGGTGTGGTTTTCTGTGAATTTATCCCACTTATGGGCTATGGAACTTCTTGGATTAAGGATTCACTAGAAATAAAGGATTCATTTTTAATGCATTTTCTCTCAGAAATATTAGCTCCACAGGTTCTGGGTGCCTTGGCTGCTCTTTGATGCCTTTGCAGAGATATTTTTATGCATTTTACCAAGATCCTTTTTCAGTTCTCACTAGGAGAGTTAGTCTCATACATGCCTGTTTGACATAGAAGAAAGCAAAAACTGTCTCATTCTATTATGGCCTTACTGAGGATGATCAGTTGACCAGAAAATTATTCCTTTTAATGTGTTAGCTTCAGTATTAGAGGAACAAAGAAGGTTAGACCATAAGATACTTAGGCATTATGTAGGTCAAACTCCAATCTTATCCTTCTACCTCCAACTTACTCTGAACTTCTCAGGTCTATCAGTTATCTCTTGGTACGTAATAAACCATCCCCAACGCAGTGCCTTAAAACAACAACCATTTATTTGCTCATGATTTGGGTTAACAATTTTGGCTGGGCCCAGCTGAGGCATTCTTTCTGCTCTATTTAGTGTTAAATGAGTTCATGCATGTATTTTCAGTCAGTTGGTAGGCTGGCTAGGGGATGGCTCATGTCCCTGATGTCCTCATTCATATTTTTGGCAGTGGACCCCTTGATTCTCTACTTTGTTCTTATCAGCAAGATAGCTCGGGTTTCTTACCTGGTGCTTATGAAGTCTCTGCTTGCATCATATTTGCTTATCCAAGATCAAGTTCATGGTCATGTAGGAGAAGACTATACCAGCACATGAATATCAGAAGGTGAAATTCATTGGAGGCATTGGTATAACAATCCATCACACCAAGTAATATAATATCTCAACTCAGCTAAAATAAGCACACTCCCACACACACACTATAAAATTATTAAGGAAAATTCTAGATATAGAAATTTTTTTTCAGAAGACATTTATAGAGTACTTAAATAATTGTATATATTTTATTACTGCCCCATTTGAGAATAGGTCAATTCTGATTACTAGCTGTCACCGGTAGAGAAGTTAGGACATCAGATTTTGAATAGTATTCAAGAAACATAAAACAAGGTAAACTGTAGGAATAGCAAAACAGATTTGCCAATATTCTTAAGTAAAGATTCTTGAATTTGTTTTCCCTAACTTAACTTTCAGTCAACTAAAACAAGGCAATCACACCTGTTGTAATTTTATTAACTTTTAAACAAAACACTTAACTTGATTTTGGAATTCTTGTCTACCCTTTCAGAAATAAAATGCCTTGAAATATTATCTTTGATTCCTTCTCAGAAGTTGAAATCTTTTTTTAAGATTTATTTTTTTTAGAGAGGGAGAAGGAGAAAAAGAATGAGAGAGAGAGAGGAGGGGCAGAGGCAGAGGGAGAGAGAAACTTAGACTCCATGGTGAGCACAGAGCTGAGGTGGGGCTCAATGTCACGACCTTGAAATCACCACTTGAGCCAAAACTAAGAATTGGACTGTTAACCAACTGCACCACCCAGGTGCCCCTCAGAAGTTGAAATCTTAAAGCGTCATCATTTGGGGGAGTTCTGTGGAACATAAATAGGTATAAACAATAGTTTAATGCCTTAAAATGAGTTGTTTATATGGTGATACTAAAGTAGTGAAAACTCTCATTCTCCTTAGCCCTTGCTGCCGTCCCAGTACTGGTATTACATTTTGGAGATGAGTTTTTATTGGTCTCTGATATTTAGCCTTGGCTCTGATGTCAAGAGGAAGGTAAGTACCTTTTTTTTTTTTAAGATTTTATCTATTTGAGAAAGAGAGAGCTCGTGAGACAGCAAGCAGATGGGGGGGGGTGTAGAGGGAGAGGGAATCCTAAGCAGCCTCTGCACTGAGCACAGAGCCGGATGTGGGGCTTGATCTCGAGACCCTGAGCCTAAACCAAGAGTCTGCAACCAAGAGTCGGACGTAACCGACCGCACCACCCAGGCGCCCCTAGGTAAGTATTTTATTTACAAAGCTACTTTATCTACTTTTTCAAAAATTGTCACCCCCCACCCCCAATCTTAATCTTTAAATTTTATTCTTATGTGTGTTAGTTTCAATTCATAGCCTTTTTGCATCTTATAGCACATAGAATACTGCAAATCTTGCTCATGCTTTGGTGCCTTGATAAGTATTTTCAGTGCAACATTGTAGACACTTTCACTTGAAAGCTCCACTCTCTTTCAGTAAGAAGAGAACTCTCCTTTATCCTGTCTGTTTTTCCCTTTGGGTTCCAGCATTTGATGTTCTTCAAATACAGGTGTTAGTAGTTTTAGTTCTGTGGCCACATCTTTTAGCTGATTACAAACCACCTTACGTAATTCTTCGATGTATTCAAAGACTTTGAATACATGTTGTCCTTAATTCATCCAAGATCTTTATGAGGAAACTTTGCTTTGGGCATGCTTGGCTTTACTTTAGATGTAGGGAAATTGAGCCACAGGCATGCGAAAAAATGTACCTTCTGAGTTAACAAAGGTCGATGTTTTAGGAACCGTTTGCTGATACAGAAAATCATATTAGATTCTCAATGCAATCACAAGATTTTATCATATATGTTAGCAACTCAGATCAAATAATAAATACTCTTGGCATATACCTCATCCACTACATTCTATTTAAAAAGTCAATCTGCGGCAAAATTTGCGTGATAAATGAAGTTAAGTTGAACTCAGTATTAAGGAGATAAGACCAAGCCAGCTTGATTAAATTTTTGGGTGCGTGATGGTACACTCTATCCATCACTAAGGGCTCCATCAGCTGTGGTCAACAGATCTTAAAAGAAAATTTATAGAATGTAAGTATAAGAATATAGTGTGAAAAATTCTGATAGACATAATCTCCTTTTCCATTAAACTCAGGAATAGCTGTAGATTAACTGTCATTAACCTTAGTCTGGGCTAAGAATACATCAAAATTTAATTGTTTGAGTCATTTTCTCAAGGGAGGGGATTGAAAATAATCACTTTTTGGAAGGTCTTCATAGATATACTAAGGTGGGTTGATGCTATAATGATCCTATCTTTCTCCCACATCTATTTTTTCAGTAGTTGGTTTCTCTTTAGTATATACAAGTGCACTGGGTACCCTTTGAAAAATTAAATGTAAATATATGTCATATATTTTGCAATTGCATATCTTCAGACACATAAAACTACTGGAACATGGGTAAAGCAAAGACTCTAGAGTCGGAAGGCCCAGGTTTGAATCCCTGGCTTCACCACTCACTAGCATCTCAAGCTAGCTGGCTAAACTCCCGAAACTTGATTTCCTCATCTGTAAAATGGACCTAAAAATAGTTTCTGTCTTCTCTGGTTTTTGTGAGGATTAAGCAGATTAACCCACACAAAGCACTTCCTGGTATACAATAAGTGCTCAATAAGTTGGGCTATTATTAGTAGTATCATGTTTACTCTTTCACTTTGGCTACAAGGAAACTGAAATCTTTAACTTGTTTTTTTTTTAAACATCTTTATTGAGGTATCTGCACATTGCCCAGTGCAGTCATCAAAAGTGCGTAATTCAGTGGTTTTGAGTATGTCCACAGAGCTGTGCAATCATCACCATGGCCAATTTTAGAGCATTTTTATCAACCCCCAAAAGATATCCTGTACCTTTTTGCAGTCACTCCCCATTTCTCTAACCTCCCCAGCCCTAGGCAACCCACTGGCCAACTTCCCATCTCTATGGATTTGCCTCTTCTGTATATTTCATATAAGTTGAATCATAACCTATGGGGTTTTTTTGTGTGCCTGACACTTTCACTTAACATAATGTTTTCAAGGTTCATTCATGTGGAAGCATGTATCAGTCCTTCATTCCTTTTTATTGCTAAATAATTATCCATGGTATGGATATACTGCATTTTATTTCTCTATTTATTACTTGATGGCTATTGGGGATGTTTTCTTTTTTGTCTCTTAGGAATAATGGTGCTGTGAACATTCATATACAAGTTTTTGCATGGACATATTTTTATTTCTCTCAGTAGAATTGCTGGGCTATGGGATAATTCCACATTTAACCTTTTGGACAACTGCCAAAAACGCTGCACCATTTTACATTCCTACCAGCAAAGTAGAAGCATTTCAGTTTTTCCACGTCCTTGCCAACACTTGTTATAGTTCATCATTTTTATTATAGCTGCCAAACTGGGGATGAAGAGGTATCTCATGGTGGTTTTGATTTATATTTTCCTAATGATTAATGAGGTTGAGCGTCTTTTCATGTACTTGTCGGCCATTTGTATATTTTGTTTGCAGCAAACATTTACGCATTTATGCTCCATTGTGGTAGCTTTCTTTAGCCTTGGGTTCGTAAAATACTCACTGCTCTTTCATTTGTTACTTGTTTCATAGGCGGTAACACTTATTTTAATGGTTATGTAATTTTATTATATTGTATATCTGTCTTTTTTCCCTTTTGGAATTAGGGAAGAAAGGATAAATGTAAATATACACAGGAATGCGTGTGTATGTGTATGGGGCGAGTGTGTGTGTGTGTGTGTGTGTGTGTGTGTGTGTGTGTATCCAGTGTGGGGCAGTGGAAAGAAGATCAGATGTGAGGGTTTAGACAACGATTCAACGCTGGGTCAAAGTTAAGTGACTTCATCAGTGAGGATAATGTGCATTAGTTCCTTCACAAGAATTGTGTTTAAGAATCAAAGTGGAAGCATTTTACAAATTTCAAAACATTCAGATGTGTCAGTTATTTTTTAAAAAATATTGGTATTATTGTTGTTGTTAGCGCTTCCAATGATTAGGTGATAACTGCATTTGCTTGATAGCTTCCATTTTCCTCTCGTTCTATAGGATTTTCTAGCTCATGTCATCCACCACCTGGCTGCTATTAGCTTGATGAGCTTCTCTTGGTGTGCTAATTATATTCGCAGTGGGACCCTGGTGATGATCGTGCATGATGTGGCTGACATTTGGCTGGAGGTAAAAGTTTGCCATTAAAAAAGTAATAACAATACCATGTCCTGGGTTTCTGGGACGGTCTGTGAGTGATTTAGCAGAGCTCTCTGTCCTGAAAACACCCAAAGTCCAAGGATGTCTCTGGGTCCTCAGATCCTTCAAGCTTAGAAAGATGAAACCTTTTAGTGTTTAGTTTCCAATCTTGTCCATGGTACTGGAGAGAGGTTAACCCATGGGATTCCACTTGTAAAAGTTACATGCAGATACAAGCTTAGGAAACACGTTGAGATATGTGAGGCAGGAATGAACTCGAATCTTTTAAAAGGAAAACGTGGATGTGTAGCATTATGGATTCTTAATGTTGGATGGTACCATATATTTACTTAAGCCGCAGCCCAATACCCATTGGATGCTTGCACTGGTCCTCCTCCAGCTTTAAAGAATGAGAGCTGATGTTTATTCAAATGGTATTTATTTTCTAAGGAAGGAATGTTTTGGAGCAGGGGACATTAAAACAAGAGTCTTCCTAGTCCCAAGCAACACAAAACATGAGAAACAAAGCAAATTAGGATTGGTTTCTCTACTTGTCTCTGCTATGTATCAGTTCCTGTGTGCCCTGAGGCAGTGACCCAACAGCCCTCTTGCCCGCCAGCTCTCCTGGTGTACTTAGGGCCACACTTCCCAGAGCCATTCGTTTGTCCTCTCAATACCTTCATTTATAATGAAGCTGAGGAAAATGACGCTAACCCATCTCATGCTCAGGACTGCCTCTTGAAGTTGAAGGGCTGATGGCTGAATCTAAGCTGGTATAGGAGAGCTTAAAGTTGGTAGGGTCTCGTTCTTCTAGATCAGGGTTTGCCAAACTTTCTGGTGAAGGGCCAGATAGTAAATCTAGCTTTGGGGGCAACATTGCATCTCTTGCCATATATTCTCCTTTTCTTTTCTCATACCCCTTTAAAAATGTGAAACCCATCCTTAAGAACTGACCAGCTTTAAGCCCATAGGCTGGACAGTAGTTTGTTAAACCCTGTTCTAGATGTAACCAGAAGTCATTTGAAGCCATTTCAAAGCAACTGGCTACTGTTAAAATATTAGATGTGTACAGAATTTTGTTTCTTCTGTATAATTGCAATTGGACATGTAAATCCCATTCCAAAGGTCAAGATTATTCAAGGCAGCAAATGGCTTAGCAGAAGAAGGATTGTGCCAGTTTTCCCATGTGTTGCTGTCTGAATGTAGCCATATCTGTTACAATTACCTCCTCCTCTGATCATATCTCAGTAACCCTGCCTGTAAATTGAAGACCACATAGGCCGTGACTTAAGAATTTTATGCTACTCTGTTGCTTCTAACCCCTCTAGCCTTTGGTGTGTGTCCACTGTAAAAACAACTTCATTGGGTTGTTAAAAGGGAGTTAGATGTGGAGACTGGGAATAAGCTCTGGGTTGTCCCTACCCACCTTCCCCAACCCTGTCATTGACATGCTATAACTCCCTAGGTGACTTGGGCAAATCACTTAATGCTTTGTTTTCTGTCCTCAGCAGTAATATGAGAATTCATATGTACCCCCGAGAGTACAGCGTGAGGTTTAGCTCATTACTGTTGGAAAATGTTCTGAGGTTCGTAGGTGAAAAAAAAAACAGAAGGAAAATGAAATGTCAGACTCAGAGGTCCCTTCATGGATAAACTATGAGAACAGCCTCATGTTGTTAATGATCATGAATCATTCCTGATTCACAAGCCATGATCTAACCTGAGAGTCAATGAGCAAGGCCAGTACCTTCCACCAGCTGGGAAGAGGCAACAGTAAGTGGTGGCATGGGGCTGATATCTAATATCCTCCAGGGATGCCTAGTCCACAGATTCCTTGAGTAGTTGACTTTAGTGGTTGTCTTCTCAGGCAAGTTCTAATTGAACCCAGATATGGTACAACTTTTGCCCGTTTAGACCCTTTTAAATATGGTGACTATTAATCTTTCATATTCCTCAAGACAGTTGATGGGTCATTTTTTAGCTCTTTATTTGTAAGGAAAAACAGCCTCAACATCCACAACTCTTACTTAGAAGGACCCTCTGCCTTCTTCATGCATCTTCCTGATCCTCTGGCTTTGCCCATGTTCACGTTTGGATGCAGGACCCAACACTTGAATAGTATCCTGACTCGTGCTTAGCAAAGGAGCAGGGTGACTGTCGGATCTCCATCCTGGCACAGCCCAGAATACGCTGTGTGTGCATTTACCCCAGGGAATGTTACTTTGCCCTCACAAGTGCACTCTCTTTCCACCTATGCATGTCTCTCGCTAACCACTCTGGCGGGGCCTCTGACTCTTCAAACAGCTCCCACTCCATTCCAGGCACGCTGAACTTCTGGCCTATCTCCCCATACCCCTCTCCCACCCACTTGGCAGACCAGCCTTTCAACTCAGCATTTGAGGCTGTTCCCTCCTGGGCCCCCTGCCACCCCACAGTCTGATCGTATCCTTATCCCACAGTAAATACAGCAGAGTATGGAAAATGCAATGTAAACCCTTCCCGAAGCAGAAATGTAATGCAGTGTAAAGCCCTCCCGAAGAGCTGCCTCTCTTGTTTAAGAGTGGCTTTGAGCTTCTGGGCCAATTTCAGTCCTGAAACCACCCAGACCTGAGCCACGCTTCTACAGGGAAGACCTACAGTAAGCAACTCCTACCCACCTCCACCACCCCCAAGTCCAGACACCTTCCCATTTAGCCTTGGGCTCCACCAGATAATGCATGAGGATTCTCAACAATTAACCTTCTACTACCACATTAAACACTTTCCATAACTCCTTTGATTCAATACATATCACACGGGCAATGTAGACTAGCATAAAATAAATGCGGAAAAATCGAGGGCTTGTGACTTTATTTCAACCAGAACAGGGCTCCCAGAGTGACCTCCCCACTCTGCCCCTTCTGCCAGCTGCCTTGATTGCAATGTGCCCAGCCCAGCCCAGCCCAGGACTTCACTCATATTTCAAGCTTTCTCCAATCCAGCTCTCTAATCAGTTAAGTGGAGAAAATAAATAAGTGCCCCAATAAAATGCATGCTAACATTCATTGTGCTAGCTCATAGTGCTTGCGAAGGACAGGAGTAATATTACAGTCATTTTAACATATCTTTTTAAAAATATTCTATTATGGAAAATTTCAAACGTATGACCAAGAGAAGAGCATAATGGACCCAGTGGGTCCATCCTCCAGCTTTAACAGTTGTCAGTATGGCCAGTCTCATTTCATTGACTTTCCCATCCACCCCCCCACACACACACACAGACTGCTTTGAACCAAATCCCAGGCATCATATCATTTCATTTATAAATATTTAAGAATTTTATTCTAATATCACTTTATCTGAATGCGATTGCTTTCTTTGTTTTCAGTCTGCTAAGATGTTTTCTTATGCCGGATGGAAGCAAACCTGTAACACCCTGTTTCTCATCTTCTCTACCATATTTTTCATCAGCCGCCTCATTATCTTTCCCTTCTGGTGAGTAGAAAAGGGGCTGTGCCATGCCTTTGGTCACTGTGCTGACATGGCCTTGGCACATTGTTGAAGTCTCTTTCTTACATTGATTCCCCAATTGTTTGTGCCAAGTTCAGTCAGAGAAAATAATGTGAAGGGGCCATGTTTATAAATAATTAAAACAACACCTTCCAATGTGGAAAGCCTTATGATAAAGGGAGATGGAAAATGTCTAACCCAATGGGTAAGCAGCAACTCTTACTCTATGTCTTATTTCATGAATGTGGATCTTTCTTTGTGATGAAGAGCTTTTCCAGTTATTCATTGAAATGTCATTGGCCAATCTTCAGCTCTTTGAAAGAGAGGCATGTTCTATGTTAAAAATACAGTAATTGTAGCCACCATTAATTGAATGCCAGACACTGGATTAGGCCCTTTGTATATCTTGGCTCCAGTCAATACAACAAATCATAAAGATAGGTATAATCACTCCTACTTCACAGATGAGAAAACTGATACTGATTTCATTTTCCATGATCACTGGTCTTAACAATGGTCTGGATAGCCTTTTAATATTGATTGGCTCTCGATCAGCCTGTTGATTTTGTTTAGCCAAAGTCTGGCAATGAAGAACCCATATTGTGTCTCCTCTGACAGTCATCACTTTGGCAAGCATACTTTTCCGTGTGTTGATTGACAGGAACCAAAGAAGAAGTGTGAGGAAATCTTTGATAGTTTGGAAGAAAGAACTTACAAAGAACTATTATTTGGGGCTGGTCTAAGAGTTTCAGATCCTCTCAACAGAAAAGTAGTGTTGGTGTTGCCGAAGATCCTGAGTCCCAGGGGAAAGAGGAGACCCAGGTTCCAGACCTGATTCCTGGTGGGTGGACAGCACCCTTGACTACCCTGCAGGGAAGTCTGGTCAGAGAGGTCAGTGGGTGGCTGCCCTCCCTATGGAAGCCAGCTACATCCTTACACCGAGACCAATGTCTTACTTAGACATTTTCTGGAGAGGAGCAGCAGAGTGCAATAAGTTCATGGATGTAAGTCAGGCCTAGATTCAAATCCTGGCTTCACACTTACTACCCGTGTAATCTTGGACATGTTCGATCATCTCCCTGGCTCTCAGTTTCCTCATCTTTAAAATGGAAGTAATTGTTGTCACAAGGCTTAACTGAAGTAATACATATGAAATAATGCAGAATAGTGTCTGGAACATAGTAAGGACTTGGCAAATGCCAGCTACATTTATTAAAGTTATTAATAAGTCTCCAAGAATTTGAAATTTAATCTAGAATCAAATCTGAGACACATGTTTAAAATACTCTCTTTGGTTGATGAATCACATTACCCCCACTTTTGCTTTGGTTGAGCAAAAATATTTGTGAAATTATAATACTGTATGATAGCAATTACTGATAGGATAGTATTGACTTTCAGGTAATAGTTGAGAGGTGGCTTTTCAGTGTGACTTTTATGGTGCTATAAATTCAGGATTTGCCCATCAATGGCCTCTTCTTATGCTCCAAAAGCACCACGTGTTCCGATTATCTGTTGTTACATAATAAACCACCTAAAAACTTAATGGCTTAAGACAGTGTTGAACAAGGTTTTTTTGTAAAGGGCCATAGAATAGCTATTTTCAGCTTTAAGGGCTACATATGGTCTCTGTCACATATTACTCTTTGCTTTGTTTTGTGTCTTTTACAACCCTTTAAAAATGTACCAAACCCAGCTGAGCTCATAGGCTGTAGAAAAACAGGTTGCAGGCCCGGTTTTATCACCAGGCCTTAGTTTGCAGACCTCTCTCTTAAAACAACAATGTTTATTGATTATTATTATGGCTTATGGTTTGGGGAGTTGACTGGCCTCAGCGAGGTGGTGGTTTTCACCTAGGGTCTCTGATGTGGTTACAGTCAGATGTGGCCAGAGTTGGGAATTTTCCCGAAGACTTCCTCAACCCACACGGTTGAAGTAACACATATAAAATCAACAGGTTGTTGCTGGTTGTTGGTAGAGACCTCAGCCGGGCCTGTCAGCTGGAACACCTACACAGGGCCTGAGCTCTCCAGAGCACGGCAGCTGGATTTCAAGGGTGAGCAGCTCATAAGAGAGCTGGGCAGATGCTGTGTCTCCTTTTATAAGCCACCTGCACAAGTCACATCATGCCACTTCCAACCTCATTTTCCTCATTGGATCCAGGTGACTAAGGCCAGCTCATATTTGAGGGAGGGAAAATTAGCCTCCATTTCTCCAGGGGAGTTGTTTCAAAGAAATCATGGGCATAGTTTAAAAACATACACCATGGAAGCTCTCAGTCCAGGGAACTCTCTGAGAAGCTTCACAGTCTTGCTGCTGTGGTTGGCTTTTGATTTAGCAATGAAGGATGCTAACCTCAGACATTCCCATGACATCTTGAATCAACAAGCAAGCTTACTCTTGCCCAGAAAACACCCAAACAACGTATTGGGGTTGAGTGATTGTGGAGGTGGTGTGTTACTTTTCCACACACCCTTGACTTTAAATGCAAGATTTAAGAAGTCGTTCTCTTGCCAGCATCTCTGGATTTCAAGAAGAATTAGTTGCATGCATTTGGCATTTTCTTGATCTTGGTACTTTGCTGAATTCACCAGCCCCACTGGAGAGGGCAGCCAATACCACTCTTTGCTGTCTTCAGGGAGTTGGATTGCAAATAAACCAGTATTAACAGACTTGACTGTAAAAATTTTTTTGCCGGTAAAAATTTTTCTGCACTGACGTTGACTGGTCCTCATTGTTTGGAAGGCCGAGGAAAGCCTCACCAAGCTATTGGAAGTTTGAGAGCCTGATTCCCGATGGTTTTTGAAAGAATCTGTTGCGGTGTGTTACCCTGGCTTAAATAGTGTTCCCATCAGCTTGAACGTGTTACACAATCATCTTGCGGTGCCAAAGAGGAAAAGCTGGTTCCTTGTTGTTAGCCTGGCTCCAGCCATCTGTCTAGAATGTGTAAGTGTAGATTCATTTTTCAAGGATATTTTATTAGTTCAGTTTTGTGGGGAATTTACTATGGACCAAACGATGTGCATAGGATAGACCTATTTCAAGATTCAGGCTCTTTTGAGGCGCCATGGGAGGCCGCCGGCCATCCATTTGCTCTGTTCCTCGCAACTGCTTTTGCTGCACATTTTGTGGTCAGATGAAGGGTCGAGTGGGGAGCACGGTGACCCGTCTGAAATTTATCTGGAAACTGTGAGAGAAAGAACCAGAGCTTGTATATTATGCTTGCCTCTCCCTTTCTTTTACTTTCCCTTCGTTTTCCCCAGCCTCAAGCATATTGGCTTTTCTCTGAGGAGTTTCTTTTGTGCGGGTACAACTGTGTCCTCTCTCCTCTCCTTCTGCTTTTTTCAGAAATCTTGTTTAGCCAATTCTCACTCAATCAGTGTCAGCAAGTGGTAATTACATGGTTTTTTGTAATACTTCTCCTCTCAACATCAGGCAGGAATTCCAATTGGCCAGGGCCGAATTACTTTAATCTAATTGCCTAGTTACCTCATTTGTTTGCATTTTTATTCAAAAGCATTTAAATCTCAGGCTTATAGTTTTTACATGGCATTCCCAAGTGTTGTTTTAATCATAATGACTTCTATGCTTTTGAATGATTGGATGTATCTATCTATTTGAATATTATACAAACACTGCCAGGGAATCACTAGGCTAGAAAGACCTTCCTAAGTTCAGGTAAACAACTCCCCTGACTCTTGACAATTTCCTCCATAAACCACAAGGACAGATAAGAATTTAGTCCAGGCTGATCTGCTGAAGGAAAGGAGCGCTCTGTCACAGCTGAAGTGTACGGGGCTGGGGCGGGGGCGGGGGACTGCCTCGCGGCGTCATTTCTTGAACTCATCGCTCCTAGATGTTGGGAGGAATACACCGGATGAATGAGGCACAATTCCTACCCTGCAGGAGAAGTTCATAAGGGCAGTAGAAGAGATGTTTGTATCAACCACCTTAGCTCTACATTTGAAGATTATTAATACTGACCTGCGTTTCGGATGTTCAAAAGAATTTTCCAATGGTGAATAATATTCAAACAAGGAACTTCCTTACCTGTAAGGGTACATATGCTTGTGGTAACTTTATATTCCCCACCACGGGACTTCGGGCTTCAGCTTTCCAGGATCTGGCTCTCAGTGGCATAGAAAAACAGTACCGTGGGAAGCCTCAGGTGAACAGGAACTCCATGGGTGATGCGACCATATAAGTACTTGGAGTGACTATCAGAGAGAGGGCAGTTTTAAGAAAAGCCAAGACAAAGCGAGAAGCATACAGCAGTGCTCTTAGCTGACGCTCATCAGAGGGAAACAAGAGTAAGGGCACCAGGGGCCTTTCCCATCCTCATAAGGCCCAGAGCCTGGGTTCTGAGTAAGTCAAGGGCAGAGCATGGGTGTCATGGTGCATGGTGGGTTTCCCTGCCTTCACAGGATGGCACAGTGCCCTACACGCAGCTGCCAGAGGAAAGCAAGGGCTCATGCAGTGTGTGGCTCTGTTGAAGCTGGGCCACTCCCTTGAGCCGCTGCTGCAGATGTGTATCTCGGAACTAGACTTTCCAGTTTCACACCCTGTGTAGGAGACAGTGAAGTTTGCCGCCTGTGTTTGTTCCATGTCTCCTTCGACAGGGTGCCCTCGCAGGAGCTCCTTCCCTCGCACCCTACAGGCTCGGCACTTCTGCTGTTCATAAATGTGTGAAGGACAGCTCCAATAAGCACCCTTCTTCAAATCAT
Organism: Ailuropoda melanoleuca; assembly: GCF_002007445.2. Taxonomy (NCBI): domain Eukaryota; kingdom Metazoa; phylum Chordata; class Mammalia; order Carnivora; family Ursidae; genus Ailuropoda; species Ailuropoda melanoleuca. The sequence continues at coordinate 18,231,452 of NC_048226.1, read as the reverse complement.
AATACTTACATAGAATTTATTCTAACACCTTTATTCAAGTATTTATTTGGAAATAAATAAGTAGGATAATTTCAAGTATATTACAAAGAATTTAATGTATTCCCTTTACCCAGATTTACTAGTTGGTATTGTGCCCTGGTTGCTTTCTCATTCCTGTTCTTCTCTCTCATCCCTCTCACTCTGTCTCAACACACACATATATGCATATATGTATCTACCTATTTTTTCTGAATCATTTGAAAGTTGCAAACATCATGTCCTTTTAAGTTCTTCACCGTGTCTTTCCTAAGAGCAAAGAGATCTTTTTACAGAATCACAGTGTAGTCATCAATTCCGGAAATGTATCAATCTACCATCCATGTTTCAATTTTGTCCATTGATCCAATAATGCCTTTTATGGTCTTTTTTCCTTCCTACTGGATCTGGCCCAGGATCATATTTTGCCTTCGGTTGTCATTCACCTGGAACAGTTCCTTACCCCTTCTGTGTCTCATGTCATCAGCATTGTAGTGGCATTCAGACCCCCTCTTTATATTCCAGGTGAGGAGTTAAGATATTTCTGGGATCACACAGCTAGTTATGAAAAGAACCAAGACTAGAAGCAGGGCATTTGAAACACAGAACAGATATGTTTCAAATTAAATTACTAAATTGGACGACTAAAAGCAGGCACAATTTTTCTTCCCTAAGTATTTATTAAATTTCCTTCAGCTACACAGTCACTTTGAAATATAAGACACCCCTGAAATATAAGGTAGGCAATTACTCACCAGTAGAACCAGTCTTTGTTATTCTAAAAAGGCTTACACACCTGCAATGATCTAGAGAAAGGGACCTTCACCTTCCAGTTCTCCTTAGGAAAATGCAACTTTTTGTGGCTGCCTTATCTAGCCCAGCAAAACCAACTACTGTTTATACCAACAATGTGATTTTTCTCAAGCCATTGAAACTCCAGTGATTGCTAAAGGGAAGCTGAAAAAGCAAAGCAAAGAGGGAAAAGGCCGAGGTTCACAATCCAGGGTCACGGTCATAATGCATCCATTCGGACAGATTACAGGCCAGTGGACAGAGCAGAGAGGCTCCAGGAGTCGAGGAGCACAGCAGTCTCTGAACATCCTTCATGGAAAGAGAAATTCCATGTAGCCCAGGAGGGAAACATGTGTTTGTGTGTTCACGCGTGTGTCTGCACATGTGACATACACGTGATCGGGACAAAATTGAGAAGAACAGAACAGTTCTAGTTTATTTTTCCCTTCTTGCCACTCTTCTTTTAGCAAAGGAAGAGAAGAATTGGGACCATCCTTTAGTGGGGACACTCAGATAAAAAGAGGTCCTGACCGAGTAACTGCAGCCCCCAAACCTGCTGTCCCTGGGGCCATGCCAGCCACCCCCTTCAGAGCGCCTCTCCACTTCCCTTCCTTTCCTGAGGCAGAAACTCCAGGCAGTTCAGCTGTATGCTCCCCGGGGTGTTGCTCTCACTGTAGTGTGAATGTAAGCCCTCGGCTGTAGGAAGGGGTGGGTGGAAAAGGCGTCGTCAGAGCGGGAGTCCCGGCCATGGTTAGAACTACCATTTTTCCAGGGCTTCCTGTATGCAAAGCTCTTCCCATTTGTCAACTCATTTAGCCCTCACAACAGTTTGATGAGGGGAGTGGTGGTGTTTTCATTTTACAGAAGAAACGGATGCCCAGAGAGCTTATGTCACTTGCTGCAGACCACAGGGGAGCCATGAACCACATCTAGCCGGCCCCAGAGCCCATGCCTTTCCTCTCACCTCCTGGTAGTAGCTCAGCTCTCTCTGGAGGCATTTGCATTTTAATGGCAATCTTTTCCATTTCTAGAAAGTTACAGTTTGCAAAGCTCGCTGTGTCCCCCCCCCCCCAGCCTCCCAGTTACAGGGGTGTGATGACTTCCATCCTTTCCAAGGACCAGGAGGCTCAGTGACTTGTGTACAGGTTACATGGCAAGAAACGTGACCTCAGCCCTGGAACCCTGCTCTGACGAGTCTAGGCCAGGTGTATCCCTCCCCTTTCTAAAACCAGCAAAGCTTCCTGATACTGTGGTTTGCAAGGCCAGCAGGAGATACCTCCGTTCACCTCTGCACCTGCATCCAACACCACCCCTCCCTGCCGCTCCTCTCCCTTCAGTGGCACCGGTCTCATCTTAGCCCTTGACTTTCCCACAATACCTCCCACCTGAGGGCCTCGTACACGTGGTCCCTTCCAACCAGAACCCTCTTTTCTGTGTCTTACCTTGAACTGGAAGAATAGAGAAATCTCAGTTCAGCAATACCGAAACCCCTGTTTTGTTTTGTTTCGTTTGTATGGATCACAATGAGTAATTACATGTTTAGGTCATTATTCACATTCTCTGGTAGAATATGTAAAGGAGGTNCACCACCCCTCCCTGCCGCTCCTCTCCCTTCAGTGGCACCGGTCTCATCTTAGCCCTTGACTTTCCCACAATACCTCCCACCTGAGGGCCTCGTACACGTGGTCCCTTCCAACCAGAACCCTCTTTTCTGTGTCTTCCCTTGAACTGGAAGAATAGAGAAATCTCAGTTCAGCAATACCGAAACCCCTGTTTTGTTTTGTTTCGTTTGTATGGATCACAATGAGTAATTACATGTTTAGGTCATTATTCACATTCTCTGGTAGAATATGTTAAAGGAGGTGCTTTCACATCCTTTCCTTTGTTACTTTCGACATTGACAAATTCCTAATAGGGGACCTAGTAAGGAGCCAGGCCCCTGAAGAGGGGAAGGGAGGATACAGACATGAAGACGTCATGGCCGCTGCCTTCGGAAAGCTTGCCAGCAAGTGAAGAGTGAACTTGGACGAGCAACTATGACCGCAAGGCTGGATGAATCAGGCCAAATGCTCTCAAGGCGTTGGTAGTGGGGGAGCGTAGAGGGATGCTATACATTCAGAGGCATACGCCACAATTGCCTACAGATCCAGCAAATCAGAATGGCGAAGAGGCTTTACGATGTACGTTATTTCCTGAAATCCCTGTGAATGCAGGCACCGGAATGTGAGCCTTACTACTTCATGGATTTGGGCCGGTTTTATTCATTGCTCTATTCCTGGCTCCTATAAAGTGCCAGGCAGCACTCTGGTAGGTGCTTAATGAATACTTATTGAATGAATTGGGTAGATAATCATTGCTTCCATTTTAAAATTGAGAAAATCACAGAGAACTGGATCAAGGCTATGCAGAACCAGGATTTTAAGCGGGAGAACCAATATATTAAGGAAATAATGGGAAAATATATCTTATAATGATGGAGGTGAGAAAGGCCCTTTAAAGCATCCCATGGAGGCTACCTAGAAAGGTAAAAATTGATACATTGGTTACAAAAATATTTTAGAAGTTGGTTTGCTCAAAAAAAAAATCATTAACAAGGTTTAAAGAATTAGACTATGTGGTGCTATTTAATATGATTAAAAAATAATGTTATGCTTGATATGTAAAGAGCACTCATGAATCAATAGAAAAAGTAAACATCCCAATAGAAAAATGGACAGATACCATAAAGAGGCAGTTCACAAAAGTATAAATCAAAATAACCAAATAAAATATAAGTATATATACATGTATATTCACTTCACAAGGAATAAAAATATGAATATAAACAGCATGATGTTCTTTTAGATAGAGGCTGACAAAGTAGTGGTCAAGAGTTAAGGAAGCAGGTACTCTCATACTCTGGTGTAAGACAATGAATTGGTATGGTCTTGCTGGAATGCTGTCTAGCATTTTACATTTTATTCTAAAATGTAAAATGAGTATACTTTTTTATTAAGGATTTTAGCTATTCTAAGAAAATAATCAAGAAGTTCTATCAAAATGTCTTTACAAGTAATTCTTACAGTGTTCTCTAACACATAATGAAAATTTGGAAACCAATATCTATCAAAAAGGGATTCGTTAAATAACTGATGATATCTCTAGATAGATTTCTGTGCAGGAGTTACATAGGTTGGCATATAGTAGGGGTTGGCAAACTCCAGCTCACAGGCCAAATCCAAACCACTGACTGTTTTTGTTAATAAAGTTTTATTGGCACACAGCCACATCCACTAATTGATGTATTCCTATGGCTGCTTTCACGCGATGGTGGCAGGGTTGAGTATTTGCAACAGAAACCAAATGGCCCAGAGGCCTAAAATATTTATTATCTGTCTCTTTACAAAACTGTTTGCTGATCCCTGATACATAGATATATTCATTGACATGGAAAACTCTTTGTATCATATTATTGAGTCATAAAAGCAGGGTACAAAGTCACATGCATAGTGTGTTTCTGATAAATAAAATCATGTGGTAATGGGGCAGGGGCAAAAAATGGAAAAGGACCTTAAAGCCTTAAAGAATGTATTTTTAGGAGGGATGACTTCAATTATGTTTACCAAAATGTATTGGGTTACCTGTGAGTTGTGAGATGTTGGGTGATTTTTCCTTAGCCTCTTTATATTTTTCTGTAATTCCTAAGTGTCTTAAAGCAATCCGCATAAGTAAAATGGATAAGCGGCTATTATCTTTGTTATATAGAGGTGTTATAAACTGTGATAATTTTGGACAGTAGTTTGGCAAAGTATTAGCAGTTTTTAATACACACCTTGAATCCATGCACCTCGTCGCGGTCATTTCACATTTCGGAATCTGCACTTCTAAAGAAAACAGCCTTCCATTTGGGAAGGACTACATAGACCGAGTTCTTCAAGCCGTGTAAACTGGTTTTGATTCCAAGCTAAGTGGAGTCGAGCATAAGCCCCACAAGCGCTACTCTGACTGCAGTGGCAGACATCTCTGAAGGTCCACAGCAAGTGCAGCTGAGGACGGGGAGCATTGGGCACCCTTGTACGTGGCTGGCGGGACTGCGCGGCAGCCACTCCGGAGAGGGCAGTTGTCAGTTTCTTGACGTTCAGTGTATCCATACATGTGAGACCCAACCCTTCCATCCCTGGGTATCTGCCCTTGAGAAATGAAATCTATGGTCACGCAAGACCTGTATGTGAATATTTATAGCAGTCCTATTCATAATGGTCAGACACCGAAGACGACACGAGTGCTCTCCGAAGGGTGAATAGGTACACAAAGTGTGAGACGTCCGTAGCGTGGGCTACCGCTGCGTAATCCAAAGGAACGTGCGCTTGGTACCCACAACGACTTGGAGGACACCTTAAGGCACCATGCTGAGTGAAAGAAGGCCGTCTCCGAAGCTGCCGCACTGTATGTCCCCATTTATATGGCGTTCTCGGAAACAAATGTAAAGAGAGAACAGATGAGGGTTTGCCAAGTTCAAGGCCTGGGGGAGAGAGTGGGATTGGAAAGAGAGCACAAAGGGTTGATTTTGAGATGATGAAACTGTTCTGGATCCTAATCATGGTGGTGGTTACACAGATCTCTGCATGTATTATAATTCAAAGAACACCAAAAAAAAAAAAAAAAGAGTCAGTTTTACTATGTGTTCATGTAAAAAATAAAATATGTGTAGAAAAAAGCAGAAGATAATGGACAAAATTCCCCATATAATTTATTCAGACTGGTGGTATTATGGGCAACTCTATTTCTTTTTCTTAGCTTTCCTATTTTGTAAGAATAGACTTTTTTAAAAAAATAATTAGAATAATATACTTACGAGCAAACCAATCCAGGAACGCTAAGATCATGGTAGTGTATGAAGTTTGGGAAGGGAACCGGTGAGCCCTTCATTCAGCAGTCATATCTGAAGGCGCTGTGCATTCTGGGTCGTGGAGGGCAGCTCAAAATGATGTCCATGAGTCTGTTCATGAAATCCATAAATTATGCAGTTCGCTTTAGAAAGTGGAAGTAATAATAGAATTTTTGTTTCTTTAAAAGCCTCTTTTATTGGAAAATTTACTTTTATAAAATTCTCCATTCACCTTTGCTGCCAAATACACGAGGTTGTGTCGTAAGGGTAATTATAACCCCGTGTAAACACGCATTATCCGGTTTGTTCTACAAACCCCGGGAAGCTGTGTAGGGTTGTGTACACTCTTCTGTTCGCAAAGAGGAAACCCAGGTACAGAGACTGAAGTGTAGGCAGCATGACAATAAAAATTCCATTTGCTTTAACTTGTCTCCCTTGAGGTCAACTGTATTTTTTTTTTGTAGCTCACCAATAATGATATAAAACGTAATATTATCATATTGTTTTCCCTTGAGAATTTTCTGGGCATGGTTCGAAATGAAATAAATGTCATAAGCCTTGGGAGGAAAAGTATTTGTTTTCCCACTGAAATTCACTAGTACTTTGTAATGAAATACTCTCCTCCGTTTGGTTTTTTCAGGATTTTATATTGCACCCTGATTCTGCCTCTTCACTACCTTGAGCCTTTCTTTTCATACATCTTCCTCAACCTCCAGCTCATGGTCCTTCAAGTCCTTCACCTCTACTGGTGTTACTTCATCCTGAAGATGCTCAGAAGATGTTTGTTCATGAAGGTAAGGGCTGTCTGAGTCCTATTCCTCTTAGCAGGTGGATTTCATTGCCAGCTTGAAGGTGATGCCCAGACGATGGAAAGCTCTAGTTAATTTGGAGTTAACCAGAATTCCTTTTCTTCCCTTGATTTGATAATGATTGATAAAAATGTATCTAGGTAGGTCTCTAAGGTGCTTTTAAGAAATTGCTTTTGTTAGAAGACAAGTCATTTTTATAAAACTTTTATCCAAAAATTGATTGTTGCTTTTTAAAGAATGTCCTAAGAGGTCTAAATTTGCCCTAGTTTGGGACAAGCTTTATGGTGATAGTCAAGTAATATTGCAAAGACTTATCTTTACCTTCACTGAGCACCCAGTTTGCATGTAATGCTCTCCCCCGAGCCTTCTCCTACCATCTGAAATATTGTCCGCCATTTTGCTATGCTTTTTTTCTGAAAATAGCTTTTTCTCTAAATAATAACAAAATAGCAATACATTTTAGACGATAGAAGTTTTTTGTTTGTTTTGAATTCTGTTCTGGGTTTTAATTCTAGAACAAGCGTGGGGAGGGCTTCAGAAATGAGTAAGACCAATCACTGACTTTGGGGAAACAACACAACATCTGGGGAGGGGGGAAGAGATTCACCTACAAGCAACTACCTATATTGTGCTACAGAGACATCCCATAAACTCGATGTGGAAGACAGATACCAGGTGACCCAAGGGCCGGCCAGGGAATGTTATCGAACGGACGGAATTCTACTTGAGCCTTTAAGGCAAGTAGAAAAAATAATAAAATCACAGTTCCTTCTTTGTCAGAAAATCATAGTTCTAAGGGACTTTTAATTAAGGATCTTTCAAGGTGGAAGTTACAGTGGGCCCATTTTCAAGTGGTACCATCCATGATACACAACACTGTATCATCAGAGGGAGTGACTTGTATGTCACAGGTATGGTGGTAATTTATCTGATAAGCTCAGTTTTGACCAACCATACAACTGATTCATTTTCCTACTTTGGTAAATGTGCCCCAGAAGACTGTTCAAGGGTTGACAAATGAAACGAACATTGTGATAACTGGCCTCTGGGTTTTCTACCATCTCCTAGCTTCTACATATAGACAGAGGTGTAGGAAGTTGGGCTACGTCTGGACTAATCTCAAAGCAAATTCTGAAAGTGGTTTTTGTTTTGTTTTGTTTTACTAAATGACTGACTTGAGCCTAGTTTCTTGGGAGCGGACTCTCTCCTTTAAAATCGGCGTGCCAAGAAAAGACGTTGCTGTCGAAGGGTTCTAGTTTATTAATATTCTACATAGTTTTCTCATGACCTCTGCAAAAGTTATTTTACCTCTGAGTGACTGATGAAGTTGAAGTGACTGTGATAAGGTTAAAAAGCCGAGCAGTTAGACCATTTGCACATCGAGGGCTTGGAGGGGAGGAAGGGCGCTGAACTGAGCCCTGTCCCATCCCTGGGTCGAACCTTCCCGGAGCGCCCGTCTCCCTAGGCAGAAACTGTTCCCTTAATCACTGGTGAGTGACGATCGTTACAGGCTGGAAGGGAGCCAGGCCGAGCAAACTTGGAGACCAGAAGAGGCTCTTGTTTGGTTTCAGCATCATGTTCATGTTTCTGATCTCTAATGGGTTGTACCAGGCCTGATTAAAAACCCAGTGGGTTGGGGAGCCATCGACAGGCATTCCCGATTTCTCATGCTGTACTTTGGAAAAGCTGTTTCCAATTGCAATTTGACAGCAGTGGTGGAGGCCCCCGCGGCCCTAATCCCTGCAGTGTGTATGACTTCAGCTGGCTTGCATGTGCGCTCTGTTTTCCATAGCAGTGGCAAAACTGGCTGTGAAACCAGCTTATTCCTCCAAAGCCGTAAAGCTGCCTCTTAAAGAATGCTATTTGAAGGCACCATTGCATTGCAAAGGGGAGGAGACAGATAAAGGCGGGAGTTGACATTCTTAGAGGAACAACTAGCAAGTCAGTTTTCAACTCTATTTAATAACTTGTTAGCATTTAATATACACACCTCAGTTGTTACTAAGGGGACATATTCTTGGATGTTTAGAAAATGGAGCAGCAGAAGTCCTTAGGCCTCTTAAAAAGTCTTTCACTCTTATAACAGAGACTGGGAATTTGTCTTTTTAAGTTCCTTATGCCTGGTAGGCCCTTAATAAGTCGTTTTGAATATGCAAACAAATACATAATTCAGGGAAACAAATCACACTGGGGTGGAAAGTTATAAAATTATTTATTAATCTTTTTTCTGGTCTCCACGGATTTGCATGGTAGACAGGAAAGACAAAAATGACTATACATCTTAAAAATAGCGCTTGTGGAAATATCCACACCTTATTTTCCGTAAACAGTGGGGTCACTGCGTGCATATGGCAGATGAGGACATTCTCCCATTTGCTTCTGCTGTCTAATACCTTAAAGGAACAATATCACTATGATTTCAGGACTCTCACACATACAGACCATGGTTAGCAGGCATCGGGCTGCTTGAGAACCAGACTTGGCACTGAAACTGAGCTGGTTCCTATAAAATGGGGGATTTTGTGAGGAACTCCCAGCCCACACATCACATCGGGGGGAATGATGGGCCGAGATATTTGTCTTGTCATTCTCTTTGCAAACATGAGAAGTACTTTCAGAGGAAATTAGGAGGGTGGCATGCTCTCGTTGAATACTACTTAAGAGAATGTGATCATCCCTACACTTTTATTTTCTTCTTCCTAAATATCACACTGGGTGCCGGCCAACTCAAGCATGTCTCTTTGACATTTTGGGCTGGGGCGCAGCCAAGACACGGAGGGCGGGGCTGAGCGTGCAGCCATGGCAGCCTCCAGCCAGGACGGAGCAACTAGCCCCTGGCCGCCTGCCCCGCCATCTGCTCCCTACACGCAGATGACACTTGACACGCGCTGAACTCTTTTAAAGAAAGGACCTTCTCATAAGAAGAAATCTGAGGCCTCGACCAAATTCTCACAGTAAGTTTGTGACAAAGACAAGACTCAAACGTGAGTCTCCTCACTTGTAATACTTCGCCTTTTCTAACTAACTGTTCATCTGAAATAACCAGAAAATTAATGGAAAAAACTGGCACGGAGTAAGAAAGTGTCCATAAGCAACTTGAGTCATCAAGATAGTAGAATAAAACACAGTGCAAATTCTTTAACTTGTTTCTGAACTTTCTAAAAAACATAAGAAAACGTTTTGGAATTATTTTTTTAGTTTAGTTTAGTTTTAGTCTTTTGGTTTATTTTTTTTAGTTTTTTACTTCCTAGTAAAGCCAGTCTGGAATAGCTAAGAGTACAGGCCTTCCCGTTTGCTGGCTGTGTGATCTGAGGCATATTACTTCCATTTACTGCCTCAGTTTCTCCACCTATAAAATGGGGACGATGATATTAACACCTGCCTTATAGGATAAAGCCCTCAGAACAGTGCCTGGCATGTAGCAAGTACATGAGAAGGTTGGCTGCCATTACCATTACCATTATTCCTATTAACTCAGGTTTTTTGTGGCAAGTCACAGAGAGGCTGTGACTTCCAATTCACCTGGCAGTTGGCTGTAGTCAAGCCCTCCCTCCCTTCCACTTAGAGAATGCTGCAGCTGAGTGAGGTGTCCATCCAAGGGAGCCCATGACCGTTTGCTAAGCTGTCTTTGGCCAGTTCACCTTCGTGACTCACATTCTGATGATCTTTTTGACACACTCTCTCAGATATCAGCGTGTTAGGGAAGAAATACAAAATCTGTAACATCCAGCAAACCTCCAGGTCTCTTTCGTTAATAGTTAATAATGGATCTAAAAACTGCCCTTTGCTGAACAAGAGATAAAAATATCACAAAGGATGGCAGTTAAAATAGAGTATTATAAAAATGCTATCAGTTTGGGGCACCTGGGTGGCTCAGTCTGTTAAGTGTATGACTCTTGGTTTCAGCTCAGGTCATGATCTCAGGGTCATGAGATGGAGCTCTGTGTAGGGCTCTCTCCCAGCGGGGGAGTCTGCTTGTCTCTCCCTCCCCCCCTCGGCACCTCCCCCCAACTTATTTGGGCATGCGCGAGCTTGTGCACACGCACACACGCCTACACACACACACACACTCTCTCTCTCTCTCTCTCTCAAATAAATAAATAAAATCTTTTAAAAAATGCTGTCAGTTTACATTTCCATATTTCTGCATATTTATATAGGTTAACTGCTTTAACAATCTATTGAAGAAACAACAGTGGAGTTTATAAACTTGTCAAAAGTAACTGTGCAAAGTTGCTTGGCTGAAAGAATTCTAGATTTGAATATTCTTCCACTTGTACATTCAGCCGAGGCACAAAAGAGACTTTCAGATCTGGGAGACACCACTCAATATCCACCAGGACGGCATGGCCCCCTCGTCAAGTCCTTCCTACCGGACTGTAGTGTACTGCTCACTTGTACGTGAAGCTGTGCTGCTTTCTAGGGGAAGAGAGGGGCATGCGTGAAGAAGGTACGTGACTTCCCCAAGGTCACACAGGAGCGGGCTTCATGCCTGGGAAGCCTGGGACTTCACAGCTTATGCTGCTAATGCCGTGCACTTCTGCCTCCCCAGTAGCCCTGTGTCGGTGAACACATGACCTCCAACACGAGTTATACGTATTTAATGTGTGTGTTTATATCTGTGTTTCTCCATGCGTGTGTTTAGTGTGACGTAGGCTCAGCTCTCACACACTTCATCATCTTTTTGTTTCCTGTTCAGTGAGTTTTAATAAACGTGTAGACCATGCAACCATTACTCTGTTAAAATGTGGAACAGTTCTGTGACCCTATAAAGTTCTTAGTGCCTACTTCTGGTCATCACCCGTTCCCACATTGGCAACCACTGTTCTTGTTTCTGTCCCCATAGATTAGTTTCAATTTTCTTAAAAAAAAAAAAACTTGATTGATTGATTTTAGTGGGGGAGGCAGTTGGAGGGGCAGAGAGAAAGATAGAGAGAGTCTTAAGCAGACTCCACACTGAGCATGGAGCCCAACATGGGTCTCGATCTCATGACTGAGAGCATGACCTGAGCCGAAGGCTTAACGGACTGCGCCACCCAGGCACCCCTTGACTTTCTTAAACCTTATATAATTGGAATCACACAGCAGGTGCTTTTCTGTGTTCTTTCACTACAAATTTCATAATCTTATCACGACTCTGCTCAGTTCCCTTTGTCACCATTACCTTGCCAGTAATCCGTGAATTGCAGGTCTTCGGAGAGGGCACTTTTTAGAAAATCTCCCTAGGGCTGTCCCCATTAGGAGATTTTGTGGCTTAAAACAATCGGAAATTTGAGTTTTTATAAACTTGAAGGTGTGGAGTTGTTTAAAGAAGTCAAAATAGAAGCGGCAGCCATCTGTGTGGCTCTAAGATAATACCAGAAGGAAAACTATCATGAGTGAGAGGCCCCGGGGCAAACTGGCCTCTTCCCAGTTCCCGGCCTCCAGCAGAATTCCCATTGATTTGCCCTGGACCCGGAGGCCTCATAACAGACCCCCAGGCACAACCAGGGCCCCTAGATAAATGTGCAGGCAGAGACCCGACCTCACACTCACGTCTTGAGATGGAAGCAAGTCAGAAATGGAAAGAGGGGCTCACCTGCCAAGTGGGGAAGTGGAGGCTCCACGGGACAGAGGGGCTTCCTCGGGCAGCTCGAATCAAGACCGGAACCCACGTGTGACCTTTTCAGTGATACCTGTTTTTCTACAACAGGATAACATTATCCAGCCATTTTAAAAAAATATATACTGGGTTGTTTGATAGCCTTTACCAAGCTACTTGGAAATTCTTCTAGTATCTTATTCCAAAATTTTCTTCTTTCTGTTAGGATAGTCACAGTGGGNCTCTCTCTCTCTCTCTCTCTCAAATAAATAAATAAAATCTTTTAAAAAATGCTGTCAGTTTACATTTCCATATTTCTGCATATTTATATAGGTTAACTGCTTTAACAATCTATTGAAGAAACAACAGTGGAGTTTATAAACTTGTCAAAAGTAACTGTGCAAAGTTGCTTGGCTGAAAGAATTCTAGATTTGAATATTCTTCCACTTGTACATTCAGCCGAGGCACAAAAGAGACTTTCAGATCTGGGAGACACCACTCAATATCCACCAGGACGGCATGGCCCCCTCGTCAAGTCCTTCCTACCGGACTGTAGTGTACTGCTCACTTGTACGTGAAGCTGTGCTGCTTTCTAGGGGAAGAGAGGGGCATGCGTGAAGAAGGTACGTGACTTCCCCAAGGTCACACAGGAGCGGGCTTCATGCCTGGGAAGCCTGGGACTTCACAGCTTATGCTGCTAATGCCGTGCACTTCTGCCTCCCCAGTAGCCCTGTGTCGGTGAACACATGACCTCCAACACGAGTTATACGTATTTAATGTGTGTGTTTATATCTGTGTTTCTCCATGCGTGTGTTTAGTGTGACGTAGGCTCAGCTCTCACACACTTCATCATCTTTTTGTTTCCTGTTCAGTGAGTTTTAATAAACGTATAGACCATGCAACCATTACTCTGTTAAAATGTGGAACAGTTCTGTGACCCTATAAAGTTCTTAGTGCCTACTTCTGGTCATCACCCGTTCCCACATTGGCAACCACTGTTCTTGTTTCTGTCCCCATAGATTAGTTTCAATTTTCTTAAAAAAAAAAAAACTTGATTGATTGATTTTAGTGGGGGAGGCAGTTGGAGGGGCAGAGAGAAAGATAGAGAGAGTCTTAAGCAGACTCCACACTGAGCATGGAGCCCAACATGGGTCTCGATCTCATGACCCTGAGAGCATGACCTGAGCCAAAGGCTTAACGGACTGCGCCACCCAGGCACCCCTTGACTTTCTTAAACCTTATATAATTGGAATCACACAGCAGGTGCTTTTCTGTGTTCTTTCACTACAAATTTCATAATCTTATCACGACCCTGCTCAGTTCCCTTTGTCACCATTACCTTGCCAGTAATCCGTGAATTGCAGGTCTTCGGAGAGGGCACTTTTTAGAAAATCTCCCTAGGGCTGTCCCCATTAGGAGATTTTGTGGCTTAAAACAATCGGAAATTTGAGTTTTTATAAACTTGAAGGTGTGGAGTTGTTTAAAGAAGTCAAAATAGAAGCGGCAGCCATCTGTGTGGCTCTAAGATAATACCAGAAGGAAAACTATCATGAGTGAGAGGCCCAGGGGCAAACTGGCCTCTTCCCAGCTCCCGGCCTCCAGCAGAATTCCCATTGATTTGCCCTGCACCCGGAGGCCTCATAACAGACCCCCAGGCACAACCAGGGCCCCTAGATAAATGTGCAGGCAGAGACCCGACCTCACACTCACGTCTTGAGATGGAAGCAAGTCAGAAATGGAAAGAGGGGCTCACCTGCCAAGTGGGGAAGTGGAGGCTCCACGGGACAGAGGGGCTTCCTCGGGCAGCTCGAATCAAGACCGGAACCCACGTGTGACCTTTTCAGTGATACCTGTTTTTCTACAACAGGATAACATTATCCAGCCATTTTAAAAAAATATATACTGGGTTGTTTGATAGCCTTTACCAAGCTACTTGGAAATTCTTCTAGTATCTTATTCCAAAATTTTCTTCTTTCTGTTAGGATAGTCACAGTGGGTGCCCGAGACCAGGTGGTGTGACACTTTTCCTTCTACTGACGAAAATAGCCCGACTTCTCCACTCTTCCTTCCAGGCACATGGGCCTAGGATGGGAAAAGATTATATCAGTGTCCTTAAATCAGTCAAACAAGATTTTCATTCAGTTTTCTTCTATCCATCCTCCATTCCTTTGGAAACAGGCACGGGCGGCGCTCGATGCCTGCAGCGGAGGGAGGACTGTTATCTCTAGCTTTCAGGGGTTGGGTCTCAGTTCAAAAGTGACAAATCTCACATCCCCGCAATCGCCTGTGAATTTTTAATTACACAAATGATTTTCCATACCTACTTTATCACGTATTAGCTCCCTTTGTGCGTACTCCTAAATTTCTTGTCTTACGTGTTTCCTAACGGTGTTTCGAAGATGCTAGATCTTTGGAGGTAGCAGACTAGGCAGGTCATTGGATGGGCAGGAAGTCAGCTGAAGCCGTTGTAAAAGGAAGAGACCTCTTCAAACGAGAGTTGTCCCGTGGAAGGATCTTTGAGGGTAGCAGTGGGCACTCAAATCCTGCCCTTTCTTTCCTCTATGCCAGATGTTGACCCTGCTGTTTCCTTGAGCCACTGGTCAAATCTGGCTGAAGTGGAAAAGGAGGTGAGGGATGGGGGAAGATTCAAGTAAAGAGAGAGATAAGAGAAGCTCTGACATCTCTCCTACTTGGGTTTAAAAATCATTTCACAAAATCTTTGGGGCTCCAGGGTGACTCTGTCGGTTAAGTGTCAGACTCTTGCTTTAGGCTCAGGTCATGACCAGCCAGGGTCATGAGATCAAGCCCTGTGCTGGGCTCCATGCTGGGCATGGAGTCTACCTTAGATTCTCTCTCTCTGTCTCCTGCTGCCCCCCCCCACTCACATGCTGGTGCACACTCTCTAAATAAATACAGACATAAATAAATAACAAATAAAAATCATTTCACGAAAATAGAATTGAATTGTATATATTCCTGGAAGGAACAGATAGATACTCTCCATTTTATTAGTGAAACAGGCACACACACAAGCACCTTAACACATGTACACACACAGAGTTTTTCTATGGAACTTGAGTTTCTGTTTCTGTATCAGCCTAGACAAGGGGACAAGCACAGTTCCTGGCTTGTTAATAAAGCTACACATTCACACCTGGAGGTGAAAGTGTTGTTAGTGGGCGCTGGGGCCAGAGAGATTGGTAAAAGCATGTGAAGGGGAGAGGTCTATTGTCTCTGTTCATACCCCACGAATTTCTGTGGCCACACCCTTCCGGTGGTCCCCTTCCCTCCTCCTCTACAGAAGTCTCAGAAGAGAGCTTTATGTAACATAAAAGAAACCTTATTCCTGAAACCTCATTCCGTTTGTAGATAATGGGTTAAATAAATGAACATTTGCAACACTTTGATTTTGATTTAGGATGTGGGCTTTAGCGTCTGAATGACATACTGTGTACATGGCGTTATCTGGGTTCTGTTTGGGGAGTAGCGAGTGTGCCATCTGTGGAAGCCTGAGCTCTCAGTGGGGTCTATTTTCTGCCACATATAATGGACTCTGGAAATGCTAAAGAGAGCAGCACTGGGCACGTGCACTCTTCCCTGGCTCCCAGTCAGACCTCAGCCGCGGTGTTGCACCAAGCAACCTGGGCCTGTATGTACGCTTCTGTAATATTTTTAGAATTTCTGGAAACCTTGGTCATGTCTTTCAAGGGAATGGGATTGACTATTCTCACTCCTGTGGCCGGATGGGAACTGCTGACCCCATCTCTAGAGCACTCCCCTGAGGCCCGGCCATGGTGGGCTCACGGGCTAAGGTCGGAGCTGATCCTTAGCGGCTGCAGTGGGTGACTATTTATACCATGATTTGGTAGAAGCCTCTGAATCTACCTGCAGCCCCAGAAATCTCCTTTGCCCCACTTACCTGGGTACAAGATGGTATGAAGAATGTGCAAAAGTCCGGGCTCTAGGAGGGCCTGGCTGTCCAGAAGAAGAGAGTAACAGGCGAGGACAAAGCTCAGGGAGGGAGTGCAGGGGATGGAAAGCGAACTGCCTATGTTCTGTACTGTTCTTGCTGCCCCTTATCAGTGTGAGCGCGTGAGCGTGTGAGTGTGTGTATGTGTACATGCCTGCACGCACATGGGAGGATTTCAGGGGTGCCCTAGGGGTCCACGCCTTTGAGGAGATGAAGGGAGCTGGACAGGGCAGAGGGAGAACTTAAACTGTGGTGCATTTATAACAAAGTCTTCAGCCAACCCTACAGAAAGCCCTAGAGCTGGGTGACCCTGCAGGAATGTCCAGTTGTGGCAAAGGGCTGGGACCTCTGTGTCCTGCCTTAACGTGTCACTGGATGTGGCTACCCTCTGGGGAGGGGGCGTAACTCTGGGTGAGGCAGCTCCCTTCAACCAAGGATGATGCCCAGAGAAGAACATGCCTGTGAGCCTCCCAGGGCTGGGGGATTGGAGCTGCCATCCTGAAGGGCCTCCTGTCTCTGCCTGCCTCATCCTGGTCCTAACACCCGTCCGCATGAGGAGAGGGAGAGAATCTCAAGCAGACTTCTCACTGAGCATGAAGCCTGACATAGGGCTTGCTCTCATGACCCTGAGATCATGACCTGAGCCAAAATCAAGACTCAGATGATTAACCGACTGAACCACCCAGGCGCCCCCTTTCTATGCTTCATTTTGATTAATTACTATTGCTGTGTCTTCACAATCTTTGATTTTTTCTTCTGCAGTTTCTAATCAGCAGTTAATCCCATCTAGTGTATTTTTTTAATTTCAGGTATTGTATTTTCCATCTCTATAAATTATATTTTGGCCTTTTATAAAATAGCCTCCATTTTTCTTAATATGTGTGTGTTTCTCTACCTCCTTGAATATATGGAGCATATTTGTAACAGCTATTTTAACACCTTTGTTTGCTAATTCCATCATCTTCGATAATCTTGGGTCTATTTCTATTCATCGAATTTTGTCTTGGTTGTGTGCCATATTTTCCAACTTCTTCGCAAACCTGGTAATTTTCTATTAGACGCCAGATATTTTGAATTTTACATTGTTGGGTGCTGGATTTTGTTGTATTCCTTTTAAATAGTAGTTTTTGTTTGTTTGTTTGTTTGTTGTTTTGGGACCATGGGTGTTTTGTTTGTGTGTGTAGTACAATGAGTGTACTTTGTTTCTGTACACCACCAAGGTGCTTGTAATAAGTTTGATCCTTTCAAAGCCTTGTTTTTAAGCTTTGCTAGGGTGAGCCCAGAATAGCCTTTGGTCGATAGCTAGTAAGTGAAGTCCTTCTCAGCATTCTTCTTCATGTCCATATACTGAGTTCTTTTCACTCTGACTGATGAGAAGACAACAAGCTGCCACCACAGTCTGACCTCGCAGGGTTGTTTTGCCAACTTTTTCTGGTGATTCTTTGCCTGGCCTTTGGTAGTTTCCTGACTCACCTGCACAGGTCAGTACTCAGTCAAAGACTGAAGCAGCTTCCACTGACAATCTCTAGGGCTCTGTTTCTGTGGGTCTCCCTTCTTCCCAGCATTCTGTTCCATGAATACCAGCTTCGCTTTGGGGCCAACTTCTGTTTCCTCAGCTCGGTGGCACCCCTGGACTCTGTTGGGCTCTTCACTGTGCTTCAGCTTAGAAGGAGTAGCTGGTGCACTGGGACCATTGCAGGGCTACCGCCTTCGTTTTCCTTTTCTCAGGAACCATGACCCTGAGCTGCTTATTGAACGGTGTCTAAAAACTATTGCTTTTTTTTTAAATACAGATTTCTAGTTGTTTAACATGCTGGGATAATCTAATCCCTGTTTCTCCATCCTGGCCAGAGGCAGTTGTCACAGTATTTCATTTTCCAAAGAGCAATAGTTTATATGTTTCCTGACATAGCCTGTTTCATTTTCAAACAAGTATAACTGTTGGGTAGTTCCTTCTTTTTTCCTGATCTTTCTCTCTAGGCCAGTGCTGCCCAATAAAAGTATAATGTGAGCCACACATATAATCTTAAGTTATCTAGTAGTGTCATTTAAAAACTCATAAGAAACAGGTGAAATTAAGTTTAGTAATATATTAAACACAACAGAAGCAAAATATTATCATTTCAATTTTGCCTGCTGTATATTTTGCCCAGTATGGATTTTAATCAGGGGGCATTATAATCATATTTAAGGTTAATATGATTCAGCAATCAAAACCAAAAATCATTAATGAGATTCTTTCATTCTGTTTTTTATGTTAAGTCTTTGAAATCCAGTGTGGATTTTACACTTACAGCACATCTCAATTCGGGCTGACCATGTTTCAAATGCTCAAAAGCTACGTGTGGTGAGTGGCTGCCACATTGGACGTTGTAGCTCCTGGTTCTGGAATTGCAGACATACTTCTCTTTCCCTGCGTATGGGACAGGCGGTAGGCTATGTTCTCATGTGTGATCTGTTCTCATGGAGTCCCTGATGTTATACTCGGTTATGACAGGCTGGCTGGACCCACTACCCTTCCTTTTCCACTCAAGAAATGTTTTCAGTTTGTGAGCGGGGGAGGATGGTAGCCAACCTATTATCTTGTTTCTCTTTGTCTTCTGCAAGATCCTGACTTCTCTTCTCTTTTCTTCTTTCCCTTCGTTGTTTATCTCCAAGTACCACATCTTCTTCATAGACCTGATTCTTCCCAACAAACTCTGCTTCCTGTCTGACACACCTTGGGGCTCCTTCTCTTTAGCAAGGACTAAGAATGACCAGGTCCCAACCTGTGCATTTATGCTTTCCCTCGCTCTTTCTGGAGGTGATTTTGTCTGTGCTGCTTCTAAGTCAATAAATCCACCCTGCTCATTTTTCCAAGCTTGCCCTCTCCACTTGCCCAGCCACAGGCTACCGGGGTGTGGTAGCTCATTAGAATTTGTATATATATTCTCTTCTTCATATAGGTAATCTGAACAGTGTTCTCTGTTCCCCATTCGGAACACTGAAGACATTTGATTCTGTATTTGTTTTCAGAGAGTGAGGGAGAAATGTGGACTCAGGTTACCATTGCTCTTCAAACCCAGAAGTCCTTAAGTAAACCATTTGCAAACTTAGGTGCTTAAAATGTTTTTAATAATAGCCTTCTTCCTACATTCTCACAAGTAATCTTGACGATGTCTCAGTATGGAAGCTGCATACAGCAGCACAATACCCTTAGATACCAGCCATATGCCTCACCACACCCCCCCCCCTCTGGCTGTGCTTCTGGGGGTTAAACATCTCCAACTCTTTCAACCACACCTCGTCCAAAGATATACTGTTGAGTCTTTTCACTTACCGCTCTCATTCCATTTTACCCAGATTCTCCTTTAAATGAGCAGCAGTTTCTAGACGTGGTCTGGCTAATACAAAAGCAGGTCTGATGTCTCTTTTTGTGAAAACTCTACTTCCGTTGATGCAACCTAGTTTTGTTTTGAGTTGCTGGTGGACACATTATGCTGCTAATTCATACCGAGTTTGAAATTGGTATGAAATTGAAATGGAAAAAACCCCTAGGTTTTTTTCACCTGGGCCAAGGCACATTCCCTCCATTCAAGGATTGTCCGGCAATGGTGGTGATTTGTGTTGGAAGTTACTTTCTTTCTTGTTAATCTTCACTTCGCTTCATCAGCGTATCATTTGAACCTTTTACTTAAGAACGGTAAAGCATGACATTTGGTGACAGGTGCTTAAAGGTTCCTGAGGACCTTTTATCTGAAAGGCTGGTAAAAGGAATTCAGGAGTATTCTGTATAAGCCAGCTCATGAAAAACGTCATTATGATTCTGCCTGATGTTTATTTTCATCAGGCGAAGACCGTGATCACATTTAAGGCCAATACAGAGCGAGGTGTACTACTCACACCGACAAGATCTTCCAGGATTCCCACTTTTTATTTATTCCCACTTTTGTTTATTTATTTTATTTCTATCAACTTGTTACACATTAGCTATGTCAATTACACCTGACTAGAATGGTCTGTGGAGCCTTTAAAGAAAGATGCTCATGGCCAGGTCTGAACTGAGATCAGTTAAATCAGAATTTAGAGACAGGACGCAGACATTGGACTTTTTGATAGACTACTTCCGCTGAGTAAGTGATTCTGATCTGCCTCTAAGGTTGAGAGTCACTGGAAAGTAGCGAAGACCGTGTGTGTGTGTGTGTGTGTGTGTGTGTGTGTGTCTTCTCCACTATTGGACAAGCATCCATGGATAGCTCTCCATTTCTTGGGTCTGCTTTTTAAAAAGCAGAGAGAGCTGCCTTCTTTCCCACATGTGTGGTGTTTGTGGACGTGTCCTCCACGAATACTCCCCATCTTGCAAATTTTAACCAGAGCAGTAGATTTTCATGTCACATAGGTGATAATGCTAAAAAAATCCTTACAAAAGGAAATTCAGACTGTTGAAACAGACACTTGGAGATTGTTTCCTTTGTAGAAAACCAGGATTCCTTAAATAGTACATTTCTCTGGAGAAGTAAGGGCATGACTCATTTTATAAGATGATTTACTAATTATTTTTAAACAACCATCTGTTATAGGAAGTGAGACATACTGGTAATTTTCTATTGCCTGTCTGGACTAAAAGGACTCATGACATATAGATATTAATGAAATAAAAATTAGTTGGAATCATGGAATTTTAAAACTGGAAAGACTCTTAGGTGACCCTCTGTTTCAACTTCTTTTTACTGAGAATGGCAATCTAGGGAGGGGCTGTGGCTTAAGAAATAGCCTGCTCATCACAGTGGTCCCTGACTATCAGTCCAGGCATCACCTAGAGCTCGTTAGAAATGCGGCATCTCAGGTCCCACCAGAGACCTTCTGAATGAGAGTCTGTATTTTCATCAACTCTAGGAGATTTTTATGCATATTAAAGTTTAAGAAGCACTGGTCTAGAAAATTCAGATCCAGGTCACTAAGAGGAAATGTCCATGTGTAGCTAGGTTTGATAGAATCCAATTTAAATTTAACGCAACTTCTTTGAGAGAAAAAAAAAAAAAGAGGAAGAACTCAATTGGTTTTTTTTTTTTTTCTGTGACCTTGTCATCCTGGATAATAAGAACTAATATAATGAAAAGGAATGTATTTTCGTAGTAGTTCAGAAAATTGAACTCTTTGACTGACCGCACTTTTTTCTTTTCAGACAGGGAAGGCTAAAAGTTTGCTTTCAAAACAGCATAAAATGCTTATTATATTGTCCTTTGTTTCACTGCCAACTGTGGATTTAGATGTGGAGACATTCAAAAAGCAGTGGGACATTATGAGTCATTCGTGACCTCCTGGGCTTTTGACATTACTGTGGAACCACAGATTCCCAAGCCCAGAGTTTCCTTAAGGCATTTCAGAAACACAGCTCTGCAATTTTATTGAAACCATAGCTGCAGATGTCTTTCCCAGAGGTGTACAGAAGTGCCGTGGTTGATGATTCCTTTACTCGCAATGAGCTTTTTCTCTTATTAGCATTACTATTATTTTTTCCTCGTTGTCAACATTTGCTTTTTTGGTAATCCTTGCAATCAGTTTTTAGGAATACAGACCAGGGCCAGATATATTTACCCTCATTCACGAGCAAATCATGATTAATTGATAAAGACCTATAGATTCTGGAATCTTAAAATAGAAAAAGAAGTTACACAAAAAATAAAGCCAAGAGTGTAGATATCAGGGTTTGACTAAATTTACTGTACGCACCCCCCCTTTTGGTGGAGATGAAATTAGTAAGTTGTGTATGAATTGAGTGGTGCTGGTTGTGTTACACACACAGTACAATGCAGGCCGATGGCTATGGATGGGAGAATGTTCTCTGAGATACACAGCATAGCAAAGGGTTCTGATGATCTGTCGTATGAAGATCAGTGGAAACAAATGGGAATATTTAGCTTGAAGAGGACTTAACTGTCTTTAAATGTTTGAAAACCTGACAGACGTTTGCAGGAAGTGCACAGACCACTCTTAGACAATTACTGTCGTTACTGGAGATGTACAGGCAGGGGTGTGTGCGTCTTTTGTTTGCGTTATCCAAACAGGCGTATCAGCATCAATAGAAACTAGATTCAGTGAGTTTAAAAGTCCCTCCCAAACCCAGAGAGCTTTGGGCACGTTCTTTCCCATGCACTACTCCCTCTGCATCTCTAGTGCTCCCCCTCCAGCCTGTGCCCCTGCCACTTCTCCCCTGCACTATGACCGTGGCCTCCAGAGGCTTCACTTATGGCCACTCTGAATTCCCTCCACCACTTAGACACAGGAGCAGGGAATGCTGTTATATATCAACCAGCTCGTCCCCTGGAGCAGAAGTTTTCTGAGTATAGACACCTTGTCTGTTTGGGTCACTGGTATGCTCCCCATATCTCAAACAGTACTGCACAATGGCTTCTGGTTGGACTTAGAAGTAAAATAGAACTTCTGACCGTGACCTGTGAGACTGGTAATCTGGTCCATGCTTCCTCCCTGACTTCATCTTAGGACATGCTCCATCTTTCTTACTATGCTTCAGCTGCATTGGCCTTTCTGACCCCTAAGCATGCCTAAACTTTCCCCCACCCCAGTCCCTTTGCACATACTGTTTCTTCTTCTTGAAATGTTCTTTACCCCACTCTTCCCTGACCATCCCTACTTAACCAACTCAGGTTACAACCTTTGAGCTCCATTTTCCTTAGCACAACTTCCTGACGTCACCCCATCTAAGTGAGCTCCCCAATTTACACATCATGGTATTCTCTGCTTCATAACACTTATAAATGTGTAGTTATATATTTACTATTATATGTTTGAGCTCTTAGGGTTTGGTTCTCTCAGTAGGCTCTAAGCTATCTGAGACAGAAACTACTATGTCCCCAATGCTTTGCACAATGCACAGGGGCTCAAGAAATACTTTTTTTGAACTAGTTGTTCTCAACTGGGGTGATTTTGCCTCCAGGGACATTTGGCAATCTCTGGAGATATTTCTGATGGTCACAACTGTATCTAGTAGACAGAAACTAAGGATATGTACCTTTCACCCTCCTAATGGGTAGAACAGTGCCCACACAAAGAATTGCCTGACCCACCATGTCAAGAGTGCCCAGGCTAAGATTCCTGGAATGAATAGATGAACTTCTTTCTCTTTTGATTGATTCCACTTTGTGGTTGGTGGTGTTCCCAAATTATTCCTTGCTTTCTCACCTGCCTATGTCATTCTATACAGAGGGAAGTCAAGTTATGCAGGAAGAGCCAAATACTATTTCTTGGGAAGTCACCCTCTGTGTAATTAGCTAGGGGTAGCATTTCTTCAGATGTAACTACTGGCAGTTAAAAATTACTCAAGTGATAATGGTTGTCAGCCATTTCCTTTTGAACTCAGGCAACTGCATTTGGAAAGTTCTGATGACTTGAGAGAAAGAGATTGTAGCTTATTGTTCAGTTGGAACTGGGAGAAGATGATTACATTTAGAACACTATGACTTTCCATTCCTTCGTGGTCATGTACAGCTTGGGTTGGGAAGGGCATAGCGGGTGAGGTAGGGTTGATCGTGCCAAACAGTCATTCTTGGTTCGTTCTCATTCACTTAATAACCCTTTCTCTCTGGTCTTTTCCTCACCTCTAAACCTCGTAAGTGTTGGATCTAAGCAACAGAACCATTC
The DNA here is from genome assembly GCF_002007445.2 of Ailuropoda melanoleuca. Lineage (NCBI taxonomy): Eukaryota > Metazoa > Chordata > Mammalia > Carnivora > Ursidae > Ailuropoda > Ailuropoda melanoleuca. The sequence continues at coordinate 18,207,777 of NC_048226.1, read as the reverse complement.
ATGTCCTAGAGGCAGCCAGTTCTCACCACCTGCCCTTTGCACACACCTTCCTCTCCCCTGGAATCAGAGAATACAAGTTTGAGCCATACAACTTCCCATCTCTAGCTCAAGGCTAGAGGAAGTCTTCCAAGCTTGCTACGTTTGAAACATTTCTTTCAGCTCCATTTGGCTCTTCCACACTTTCCTCCCCTCACGGCATGAAGACACTGATGCTTGGACAGTGCACTTGGGAAAACCGATGCAACTGTCCAAAGAAGGAGTNAGCAAAGGGTTCTGATGATCTGTCGTATGAAGATCAGTGGAAACAAATGGGAATATTTAGCTTGAAGAGGACGTAACTGTCTTTAAATGTTTGAAAACCTGACAGACGTTTGCAGGAAGTGCACAGACCACTCTTAGACAATTACTGTCGTTACTGGAGATGTACAGGCAGGAGTGTGTGCGTCTTTTGTTTGCGTTATCCAAACAGGCGTATCAGCATCAATAGAAACTAGATTCAGTGAGTTTAAAAGTCCCTCCCAAACCCAGAGAGCTTTGGGCACGTTCTTTCCCATGCACTACTCCCTCTGCATCTCTAGTGCTCCCCCTCCAGCCTGTGCCCCTGCCACTTCTCCCCTGCACTATGACCGTGGCCTCCAGAGGCTTCACTTATGGCCACTCTGAATTCCCTCCACCACTTAGACACAGGAGCAGGGAATGCTGTTATATATCAACCAGCTCGTCCCCTGGAGCAGAAGTTTTCTGAGTATAGACACCTTGTCTGTTTGGGTCACTGGTATGCTCCCCATATCTCAAACAGTACTGCACAATGGCTTCTGGTTGGACTTAGAAGTAAAATAGAACTTCTGACCGTGACCTGTGAGACTGGTAATCTGGTCCATGCTTCCTCCCTGACTTCATCTTAGGACATGCTCCATCTTTCTTACTATGCTTCAGCTGCATTGGCCTTTCTGACCCCTAAGCATGCCTAAACTTTCCCCCACCCCAGTCCCTTTGCACATACTGTTTCTTCTTCTTGAAATGTTCTTTACCCCACTCTTCCCTGACCATCCCTACTTAACCAACTCAGGTTACAACCTTTGAGCTCCATTTTCCTTAGCACAACTTCCTGACGTCACCCCATCTAAGTGAGCTCCCCAATTTACACATCATGGTATTCTCTGCTTCATAACACTTATAAATGTGTAGTTATATATTTACTATTATATGTTTGAGCTCTTAGGGTTTGGTTCTCTCAGTAGGCTCTAAGCTATCTGAGACAGAAACTACTATGTCCCCAATGCTTTGCACAATGCACAGGGGCTCAAGAAATACTTTTTTTGAACTAGTTGTTCTCAACTGGGGTGATTTTGCCTCCAGGGACATTTGGCAATCTCTGGAGATATTTCTGATGGTCACAACTGTATCTAGTAGACAGAAACTAAGGATATGTACCTTTCACCCTCCTAATGGGTAGAACAGTGCCCACACAAAGAATTGCCTGACCCACCATGTCAAGAGTGCCCAGGCTAAGATTCCTGGAATGAATAGATGAACTTCTTTCTCTTTTGATTGATTCCACTTTGTGGTTGGTGGTGTTCCCAAATTATTCTTTGCTTTCTCACCTGCCTATGTCATTCTATACAGAGGGAAGTCAAGTTATGCAGGAAGAGCCAAATACTATTTCTTGGGAAGTCACCCTCTGTGTAATTAGCTAGGGGTAGCATTTCTTCAGATGTAACTACTGGCAGTTAAAAATTACTCAAGTGATAATGGTTGTCAGCCATTTCCTTTTGAACTCAGGCAACTGCATTTGGAAAGTTCTGATGACTTGAGAGAAAGAGATTGTAGCTTATTGTTCAGTTGGAACTGGGAGAAGATGATTACATTTAGAACACTATGACTTTCCATTCCTTCGTGGTCATGTACAGCTTGGGTTGGGAAGGGCATAGCGGGTGAGGTAGGGTTGATCGTGCCAAACAGTCATTCTTGGTTCGTTCTCATTCACTTAATAACCCTTTCTCTCTGGTCTTTTCCTCACCTCTAAACCTCGTAAGTGTTGGATCTAAGCAACAGAACCATTCATGTCCTAGAGGCAGCCAGTTCTCACCACCTGCCCTTTGCACACACCTTCCTCTCCCCTGGAATCAGAGAATACAAGTTTGAGCCATACAACTTCCCATCTCTAGCTCAAGGCTAGAGGAAGTCTTCCANTATTCTCTGCTTCATAACACTTATAAATGTGTAGTTATATATTTACTATTATATGTTTGAGCTCTTAGGGTTTGGTTCTCTCAGTAGGCTCTAAGCTATCTGAGACAGAAACTACTATGTCCCCAATGCTTTGCACAATGCACAGGGGCTCAAGAAATACTTTTTTTGAACTAGTTGTTCTCAACTGGGGTGATTTTGCCTCCAGGGACATTTGGCAATCTCTGGAGATATTTCTGATGGTCACAACTGTATCTAGTAGACAGAAACTAAGGATATGTACCTTTCACCCTCCTAATGGGTAGAACAGTGCCCACACAAAGAATTGCCTGACCCACCATGTCAAGAGTGCCCAGGCTAAGATTCCTGGAATGAATAGATGAACTTCTTTCTCTTTTGATTGATTCCACTTTGTGGTTGGTGGTGTTCCCAAATTATTCTTTGCTTTCTCACCTGCCTATGTCATTCTATACAGAGGGAAGTCAAGTTATGCAGGAAGAGCCAAATACTATTTCTTGGGAAGTCACCCTCTGTGTAATTAGCTAGGGGTAGCATTTCTTCAGATGTAACTACTGGCAGTTAAAAATTACTCAAGTGATAATGGTTGTCAGCCATTTCCTTTTGAACTCAGGCAACTGCATTTGGAAAGTTCTGATGACTTGAGAGAAAGAGATTGTAGCTTATTGTTCAGTTGGAACTGGGAGAAGATGATTACATTTAGAACACTATGACTTTCCATTCCTTCGTGGTCATGTACAGCTTGGGTTGGGAAGGGCATAGCGGGTGAGGTAGGGTTGATCGTGCCAAACAGTCATTCTTGGTTCGTTCTCATTCACTTAATAACCCTTTCTCTCTGGTCTTTTCCTCACCTCTAAACCTCGTAAGTGTTGGATCTAAGCAACAGAACCATTCATGTCCTAGAGGCAGCCAGTTCTCACCACCTGCCCTTTGCACACACCTTCCTCTCCCCTGGAATCAGAGAATACAAGTTTGAGCCATACAACTTCCCATCTCTAGCTCAAGGCTAGAGGAAGTCTTCCAAGCTTGCTACGTTTGAAACATTTCTTTCAGCTCCATTTGGCTCTTCCACACTTTCCTCCCCTCACGGCATGAAGACACTGATGCTTGGACAGTGCACTTGGGAAAACCGATGCAACTGTCCAAAGAAGGAGTAGACTAGGGCTCTGGTAGCTGCTCCGAGAGCTAAAGGAATCAATGTCTCTGCATATTTTAACCTTTCCCTGGCATGCCAGTTGGGAAACTCTGGTGTAGAGTAGCCCCCATTATACCCTAGCTGCCCAGCTATGGGCCAAGATAATGTTATGTATTCCCTTTTGAATGTGGGCTGGTGGATTGGGGCTGTCTAAGAACAAATGATATTTTGTCTACCACTAGAGAAGGGCAGGTGAGATACTTTGTGAATTTTCCTTATTCAGAAATCTTGCCAACAATGGCAATATGGCTCCTCTGAGCGGACGAAACACCGCTGTCTCACAAGAACTATGTGAAGTGGCTGCCAAGCGTCCTGCTGCAGAGTGCTCGAAGTCATCAGGGGGCTCTGGGGACCCAAACCTGTGCGCTGCGTCTCAGGAGGCCAGCCTGTGCGGCACAGCCTGGCTGACCGCTGTGCTCCAGTACTCCAAGGTCATGAGTGGCGGCTAGCCTGTGGGTCAAGCCAGCACAGAAGCTAGATCTTGGCCATGGAGATTTGAGGCAGTTTGGAAGTGGCTGAAGACAAGAGCGGAGTCTGTATCAAAGAGCCCCGTTGAGTGTGATGGGCTGGGAAGCAAGGTCTCCCCTGCAAGGCAAGACTGAGAATGATCTGGAAGTTTTCACCTGGAGCAACTGAGCGAATGGAAGTGCTGTTTGCTGAAATGTTGAAGCCTGGAGAAAAGTGGTGAATGAGGAGACCAGCATTTGATAGGACAGTTGGGCAGAAGAGAGGAAATTGTCTAGCTTTGATCATTTGAAGCCAGGGAGAGAGGTCCACACTGGCGTATAAATTTGGGAGTCACCAGGTGCCTGGATGGCTCAGTCGGTTGAGCGTCCAGCTCTTGGTTCTGGCTCAGGTCATGATCTCAGGGTCATGGTATCAAGCCCTGCATTGAGCTCCACATGCAGCATGGAGTCTGCTTGGCATTCTCTCTCTCCCTCTCCCTCTGCCCTTCCCCCTGCCCACTCGTGCATGCGTGTGTGCGCTCTCTCTCTCATAAATCAATCAATCAATAAAAATTTGGGGGTCACTTGCATTTAGGTGGGATTTAATGCTGTGGAGTTAGATTTCATTCATTCACTCTCTCATCAAACAGATACAAGTGCCTACCATGTGCTGGATGAAATCACCTAAAAGAAACTAGGAAGAAAGATGGTATATTCTGGTGTATCCCACCCCAACCCATTCCCCTCTCTCCCTCTCTCCCTCTCTCCCTCTGCCATGAGAACCACTGAAGCTGCATTTTTCCATCATGCTTTTTTTTTTTTTAAGATTTTATTTACTTCTTTGACAGAGGTAGAGACAGCCAGTGAGAGAGGGAACACAAGCAGGGGGAGTGGGAGAGGAAGAAGCAGGCTCCTAGCAGAGGAGCCTGATGTGGGGCTCGATCCCAGAACCCCAGGATCACACCCTGAGCCAAAGGCAGACGCTCAACGACTGTGCCACCCAGGCGCCCCCATCCATGCTTTTATATATCGGTATAGTCACAAACGTAGAGTATCGCTTCTGTATTTTTAAACTTTGCATGAATGCTGTCGTCTAGTATATATAATCATGCACCTTGCTTTCTTCATTCATCGCATTCACACCAACATATGTAACTCTGTAGATCAATTCATTTAACTCCTGGATAGTGTTCCAGGAATCAGATATTCCACACTTTGTTTATCCTCCTGTTTACAGCCAATTCTACCATAAATATTCTCATATCTGTTTCCTCGGGAACATATCCGAGTTTCTCCATAGGATTCCCAAGTCAAGTTTACAGGACGCTGCCAAACAATTCTTCAAACCAAGCATATGAGAGTCGCTCTTTCCCCACATCCTCACCAACTTTTGGTTTTATCAGACTTCAATATTTACCAGTTTGATGAATGTGAGATTGTATCTCATTTTAATTTGCACTTTCCTGATTACTAAGATTGAGCATTTTGTATAGTTTATTAGTCAGTAACATTGCCTCTTCTGTGAATCACCTCTTCGTATTCTTTGCCTGCTTTTCTGTCACGTTGGATTTTTTCCCTTCTTAATGGAGTGTGTATAATGGAGTGTGTAAGTTCTTTGTTGGATGCTAATATTTGAAACAAACTTTAACATCTCAATTTTAATACACATTTTCTGGGCTATATACTTTTCTTTCTTTCTTTTTTTTTTTATTCCTAGAGAGTGAGAATGGGGTTGAGTGGCTCGGGAAGGGCGGAGGGAGAAAGAATCTTAAGCAGGCTCCGTGCCCAGCAAGGAGTCCGATCTCACAACCCTGAGACCATGACCAGAGCTGAAATCAAGAGTCACATGCTTAACTGACTGAGCCACCCAGGTGCCCCTGGGCTATATACTTAATCCTCTGACTTGCCAAGGTTACTTCTTAAGCGTTGCTTACCTAAATCCTAGTGCGTGGTTTTTGTTCTGGTTTTTTTTTTTTAATTTCAAAATCACTTTGCATCTTTGCCTTGTTAGAGTTGTTACATTTCCAGCCATAGCATCTAAAGCCGTTTCCAAAGGATGCAATATGTAGCAATTTGGAGAATGCACTAATTTTAATGGTTTTAATCCCCAAAGCAAATTACATTTATGAAATCAAATCATTTTCTACATCCATCACAATTTGATGATTACCACAGAGTCTGGTACACTTTTAATTAATTTTTAGGTAATAGAGAGAATATGAAAGAAAACCGTGCATTTTTATCAAGAGCTATGCAGGGTGATCTGAGCTGTGTCACCACTAAGCTGTGTCCCGCAGCTGGGGTGGGGGGCATGGAGTCCTGCAGCTTTAATTTCACCTGGAAAATGACCATGTTTGAAAAGACACTCTCTAGCATCTGCCTAGCCCTGAAACTGGCTTCTTCCTGTAGAAGCTCATTTTTAAAAGCCTATAAGCCCTAGCAAAATGAATTATTTCTTAAGGAAATTAAATAGATTGATGGTGGCAAGTAAAATGAAAAAAAGCCATCAATGGAAAATAGAACATACAGTTGACGTTTGTACAATATGGGTTTGAACAGCGCAATTCTGTACATGTGTTTTCTCTTCCTTATGATTTTCTTAGTAATATTTCCTTTTCTGTAGCTTACTCTATTGTAAGAATACAGTATATAATATATAGAACAAATAAATTATGTTTAGTCAACTGTGTATGTTATTGATAATGTTTCCAGTCAACAGTAGACTATTAGCTGTTAAGTTTTTGGTGCGTCAAAACTTACAGGTAGATTTTCGACTGTGCGGGGGGTCAGTGCCCCCGAGCCCCGTGTTCATCAAGAGTCATCTGTATTCTAGTTTACACTGGTGAGTTGGGGCAGTTTCAAAAGCGACTTTTGAGTCTGGCTCTGAAATTCAAGAGGAAACATTCTTTGTACACAGACCAGTCACAAAAATTGGGAATCGTGAATAAGCCAGTCTTAGGGCATGGTTTCAGCAGCTTGGATCCAAACTCCACAAAACGTAAGAAACTAGGTACTGCTGTGACTTGCACTCAGGATGATAGCGAGCTGGGGCTGTGGTCATGGTCGGTATTCTGCGTCCAAGAGATAGGACACCAACCAAAGCCAATTACCATGTGGTATTACAGGTTCAAGCCTTTTTTTTCCCATGAGCTCCCCAAAAGAAAAGGAGAAATAGTAAAGGCTGGAAGCGTGTCCCTTGCTTTTGGGTATTCCAGTGCTTGGATGCTTGCGTCTCTGAATATGAGTCAGTTCAGCTCTGTGCCCCCCCCTCCTAGAACCTGCCCTTCAAAGGGGTATTTTGGTTTTTGGGGTTTTTTTTTTTTTAAAGATTTTGTTTATTTATTCGACAGAGAGACAGCCAGTGAGAGAGGGAAGACAAGCAGGGGGAGTGGGAGAGGAAGAAGCAGGCTCCCAGCAGAGCACGGAGCCCGATGCGGGGCTTGATCCCAGAACACTGGGATCACGCCCTGAGCCGAAGACAGACACTTAACGACTGAGCCACTCAGGTGCCCCCAAAGGGGTATTTTGATGTCAGCACGACTTGAATTGAAGAAGGCTGTTTTGGTCCCAGTGTCCCTATTTCTCCTAGTGTATGGGACACCCTCAGACTGACTGCCAGTCTCCCTTCATAGTTACTGTGATTTCAACCCATCCTGTGACCACACATCTTCTCTGCCCTCTTGGAGTGCCAGGCAGATGACCTTTGCCAATACTGATGACTTTTAGTGACATGGGGTCAACAAAACCCTGTTATAACTAGCAGAAAGGTCTCTCCTACATGAATAACTTGTTCTTCATTCTTTCCACCATTATTTTGTGTAACCAAAGGCTGTTGCTGGGTGAGAAGGGGCCTCTTAAAAAACTTTGCAAAAATTATATTCATCCAATTCAATCATGGGATGAATAATGTTGTTAACGTGTTCTAGAGGGCCTCAGTCATCTCTGGAAAAAGTTCAGTTGCATACTAGATACCTTTGCTAATTCTAGAAGAACATTATCTAAAGTTATCAAATACTAATGGGGTCTCTGTAATGGCAGCTGCTGAAATCCTCACCGAGAGGAAGCCTGGTTGGGCAGATCATGGTGAGCCGGTGAGCTGCCATATGCTTGGAAAAGTGTGAGGACAGAACCAAGTAGCTATAGCCCGTTAGCTGCTGAAGCCCAAATCCAATTCACTCTTCAGAGAAGGTTCTGGATCCTTCTTTATGCCTGCATTTTCTTGGGCCTTTAACGATTTGTCCTCGGAGTGTTCTAGGTCAACATTTACATGAGACAAGTTCTACTAGCCCAGTGACAACTAAAGGTGGGGAAGGAGCGGGGTTGGTGTGCAGAGAACAGTGAAAGGGAAGGGCAATGCAGGGAAAGAAAGTGGTTGATTCCAAGAGAGAGACTCTGCTGCTGTGCAAGCAAAGTCTTGGCACTCCATCAAAGCAGACAGGTAGTGTTCCAGAAAACACTGTGGCTTGACCCTTAGCGAGTGTTAATTCCTTGTTCCGCTAGAGCAAGCTTGACTTGTTTTTCATTTCTGTGAAGTGTTGTCATTACTGGGAAAGACTTGCAGTTATGAAAGGACGGTTTTCGGAACATGGATTACAGTTCCTATCGTAAACTTGCCTGATTTCGGCTATGTGGGAAAGCCTCATTTTTCTGGCGTACCCAAAGCCAGCAGTTTTCAAACTGTGAGTGGCAGAACAGTAACACATCCACAATCAGTTTCCAAGGCTTCGACCATCATTGTTGTAATTAACACAGAACAGAACAGAACATGTCAGTGTTTGTCTCACGTAGTAAAAATAACTAATTGGGGATGTTTTTCATTATTCCAGATTTTATGCTTCAAAGTCAGTCCTGCTGGTACCAAGAGCAGAGTCAGAACAGGGTGAGGAGGTATGACGAGAGAGCTGGAGCTCTGCTCAGTAGGAGGGGAGAGGGAGCTTTCTTATACAGACAACTGACCTCAGACAGAACCCAGTGTCTGCCTGCCGGGTCCCCTGTCTCAAGTGTTTGTGCAAATGACTCCAGCAGGGGTCTGTACAGCACTGTGGCTCAGTTTCTAAGCTCAGAGCAGGGCGCTCATCCTGTCTGCCTTTCCGAGCTGTGTGGCCTTGTAAGGCTGAGCTCTGAGTCTTGTTTTCTCTCTTTTCAAGTAAAGAGAGTGGCTCCAAAGTCCTCGGGTTACTGCAAGGAAGGAATGTCATCGTTGATACTAACTGCTTAGTCCAGCTCCCAGCACGTGGACGTTTGTAGCCTGAGTGTCCCAGCAGCTTTAACCACAACTGCCAAACTTGGAAGCAGCCAAGATGTCCTCCCAGTAGGCAAATATACCCATAAACTGTGCTACCTCCAGACAATGGAATATTCTTTAGCAATAAAAAGAAATGAGCTCGTAAAGAGGAAAGTTAGTGCATGTAACTGAATGAGAGAAGCTGATCCTAAGACACTGCGTACTCTATGATTCCAACTGTATGACATTTGGGAGAAGACAAAGCTATGGGACAGTAAAAAGATCAGTGGTCCCCAGGGGTTGGGAGAGAGGGAGGGGTGAACAGATGGAGCACAGAGGATTTTTAGAGCAGTGGAGAAAAAAATCCCTTTAAGGTTTTCATTGCTGTTACGGTTTTATTATAGATGACATATACAAGATAAAATTGAATATGAGGTTTTATCAATATTTGAATACCATGCAAGTTCCAATTTACATTATTTGAGCTTGCATAATGTGTACCCACCTATACATCCATCTAACAAACTCTTATTATCCGAAAATCCTTTCTGGACCGTGGTTCTCAATCCTATTGGACCCATACCCCCCCCTTCAGAGCCTGAAATTAAATTTCTGGGTAATATAACTCACCTATAATCATAATTTCAAAAAGCAATAGAATGGGGGCGGCCTGGGTGGCTCAGTCAGTTAAGCGTCTGCCTTTGGCTCAGGTCATGATCCCAGGGTCCTGGGATCGAGTCCCACATCAGGGTCCCTGCTCAGTGGGGAGTCTGCTTCTCCCTCTGCCTCTATCCCTACTCCCTGCTCGTGCTCTCTCTCTCTCTCTCTCTCAAATAAATAAATAAATAAATCTTAAAAAAAAAAAAGCAATAGAATGCCACAACCGTAGTAGAAAAGAAATACAATGAAAGGCATTTCGGATGAAATCTGCCTTTCACATGTAATATGTGCTAGACGACACTCAAGGGCATCCCAAGGTCGACAGGCGCTGTGCTTGCTCAGGCGGAGACTCGCCATGACTGGGACAGCCATAAGCACAGACTGACACAGGCATGTTGTACTGGGGACTCGACTGCCACCACTATAGTTGTCTGTCATCGGTGACATGGCTTTCTGCAATTGCAAAGCTCTGAACAAAACGAAGTGTAGCCTTCCTTTGAATTGTATACATAGCAGCATTCCTGGAAAATTGAGGCTCTATTAACACCAGGCAAGAATGACTGTGCTTGAATGTAAAATGGCATTAGGGGCTGGGCTTGGATGATCGTGAACAAGGTTTCACTTACACCGAGGTCTCGGAGGACATCTGGATGTCATGCGTGTTGTGGGACATCCCTAGCCCCTGCTTACCGTAAGTCAGTAATGCTCCCCAACCCTCAGGACCGTTAGATGACATTAATTACCAGAAGGCTCCATATGGTCCAGGACCCCTTCCTAGAGGGGGGGGGTGCTGGAGATGCGGCTTGAGTTGGTGGGGGCATCCTTGAGGACCAGTTTATGTCTCCGTTTAGCAGCTCCTTAGGTCCTGGAGAAACAGGCCAGTAGATGTTAGTCTCTTTTTCTGGAGAGAAATTCATTTCTTTGTTCTGACTCAAATTTCCCCCTTGTTTCCTATAAAAATCTTTGGAGGAGGCAAAAGGAGACCCAAGGGGCATGGCCCATGAAAGCAATCATCAGCCAAGCATGGCCGCTCCATGAAAGACCCCATCTGCCTTTCTCCATTGCCTCTTAACTGATGAGATGCCAAGGTTACTCCTCAGTGTTACCGTGGGCCTTGTTTATGTTGAGCCCCTTGCTGTGCTGTGGAAAAGAGCAAATGGTACAGAGAAGACCCCAGGACGTTACGTTTCTGTGTTGAAGGCAGCAGCATGTATGTACGTTGGGGTTTTTCAAAAGCCGTGTATGCCTGAAGATCGTACACAGAGGAGGTATTTGCTTACACATACCTGGAGGTTGTCAGGTTTAGTCTTTAGGGCACAGAAGGAAGAAGCCACCCCTATGTCTCTGGCTGCCATCTTGAAAGATGGGGTGTCAGGAACCGGTGCCCATCTTCTGTGTTTTTTTTTTCTTTTCTAGTCTGGGTTTAACAGAGATGTTTGTAAACTGTTTTCAAGGGTGTGGGGTCCTGTGCGACAGTGGCCTTGCCCAGAGTCTGAGTATTCAGTATTGTTCTAGTAATCCATGCCACCTTTTATCTTTTGCAATGAAGCTTGATCCGTAGCCATTTCACCTCCCCTCCTCAGGGGAAATAGCATTCTTCTGGGAGTTTTCCTCCCAGAATTCCTTTGAGAACACCAGGAGGGAAGAGGAGGAACCTAGACCTCTTCATTTAGAACTGTCCTTGAAGGAGTCCCAGCATGAAAAAATACAAAACATCCTAATTATCAACAGTAAAAATATCTTGACAACCAAAAGTCCTACGTGAGTAAGACTTAACAAACGTTCATTGGGAAAACCAACCATACTGTTTGCTTTCTGAAAAGGAATATTTTGAAGTTTGATTTTTAAACATCATCAGTAAAAGTGACTTTTTTCCATTGGTGTGAAGTTCTACAAAGTTTAACCCAGGTATAGATTTATGGAGGCATCACCATAATCAGGATATGGGATGAGTGCATCACCCCAAACCACTCCTTCCTCCACCCTCATTCCCGGGATTCCTTTTCCATCCCTATAGGTTGTCTTTTCAAGAAGAGCATGTAAATGACATATGGTAATGTCATATGGTAGGTATCCTTTGGAAACTAATTTTTTTTTCACTCAGCATAATGGCCTTTGAGATTCTTTCAGCTTCTTGTAAATGTCAACACTTCGTTCTTTTTTACTGGTAGGTAATATCTCATTGTACATATGTACCGCCATTTATCCATTTACTGATTGAAAAACATTTGGGTCACTTCCAATTTTGGGCAATTATGAATAGGGATGTTATAAACATTTGTTTTGTGTGAACATAATATTCATTTCTCTAGGGTAGATCCTCAGAAGTGGGATTGCTGACATATACAGTAAATGTATGTTTTATTTTATAAGCAACTGTCAAACTATTTTCCAACCATCTATACCATTTCACATTTCCATCAGCACTGGTGTAAGAGTCCCTTCTAGTCATTCCGTGCCCTTGTCAGCACTTGATATTGTCAATATTTTTAATTTTAGCTATTCTAATGGGTTTATAGTTGTATCTCATTGTGGCTTTAATTTGCATTTTCCTAATGGCTGAAGATATTGCCCATCTTTTCATCTGCTTTCATCCTATACTCTCTTTGAGGAAATGCTTATTTTTATATATTTTGCCCGAATTTCAATTGGTTTGTTTTTTTCTTATTGTTGAGTTTTGACAATTCTTTATTATGCAGACATGTCAGCTATGGAGTTGGTGAATATTATCCCCCGGTTTGCAGCTTATCTTTTTATTCTCTGAATAATGTCTTTTATAGTACAAAAGTTACATTTTAATGAAATCCAGTTTATTAGTTTTCGGGGTTTTTTTTTTTTTAAGTGGAGTTTGTTTTTTCTGCTACATCTAGGAGCTCCTCACCCAACCCAAGGTTATGGGTTTTCTTCAAAAAGTTTTAGTCTTATATTTTACATTTAGATTTATGATGCATTTTGAGTTGGCTTTGTATAAGGTATGACATTTAGGTCAAAGTTTACTTTTTTGCCTATGGATTTCTAACTGTTCCAACACCATTTGTTGAAAACACTATTTGTTCTCCATTGAATTGCTTTTGCACCTTTGTCAAAACTCAACTGGCCATATTTGTGTGGGTTTATTTCTAGATTCCCTATTCTGTTCTGTTGATCTTTGTGCCTGTCCCTTTGCTAATACCACCCAGTTTTGATTACTATAACTTTATAGTAAGTTTTAAACTTGGGTAGTTGGAGTCCTCCAATTTTATTCTTTTTCAGAATTGACTTAGCTATTCTAGTTTCTTTGCTTTTCCATATAAATTTTACAATCAGCTTGTCTCTGCATACAAGAAATCTTGCTGAGATTTTAATCGGTATTGTGTGGAATCTGGAGCTCAATTTGGGAATAATTAACATTTTTATTATGTTTAACCTTCCAATCCATGAACATGGTATGTCTCCCTAATTATTTAAATCTTTCATCAGTGTTTATAGGTTTTACATGTAGATCCTATATGTGCTTTGTTAGATTTATACCTAAGTACTTTATTTTTTGAAATGGTTGCAAATATTACAATTAAATTAAATTAAATTAAAATTTCGGTTTTTGTCAGACATTGCTAACCATGTTAGTTTCCTGTGGCTGCTGTAACAAAATACCACAAACTTGGGGACTTAAAACAACATATTTATTCTCTCACGGTTCTGGAGGCCAGAAGTCTATCATCAGCTTTGAGCTGAAATCAAGATGTGGCAGGGTTGTGTTCCCTCCAGAGGCTGTAAGGGGAGTGTGTTCTTTGCCTCTTCCAACTTCTGGTGCCTGCCGGCATTCCTTACTCATAATCACATTACTTCAGTCTCTACCTCCATCTTCACATTGCCTCTCCTCTTTGTTGAATCTCCCCTTGCATATCTTACAAAAGACACTTGGGATGGCCTTAGGGCATACCTGGATTATGCAGGATAATCTTCTCAATATCCTTAGCTTAATCATATCTGCAAAAACTTTACTATATCAAGTAACATTCACAAGTTTTAGGGATTAGAACCTACTATCTTTGAGGACACTTTTTTAGCCTACTATATTGGTGTTTAGAAATCAAGATTTGTGTGTGTGTGTGTGTGTGTGTGTGTGATCTTGTATGTTGACCTTGTATCCTGCAACTTTGTGCTAGCCTCACTTATGAATTCTAGGAGCTTTTAGTACATACCTTGGGATTTTCTACATATAACCATGTCATCTTCAAATAAGGATACTTTTATTTCTTTCTTTCCAATCTGCATGACTTCTATTTCTTTTTCTCGCCTTATTACATTGACTAGAACTTCCAATACAATGTTGTATAGCAGTGGTGAAAGTAGATATTCTTGCTTTTTCCTAATCTTAAGGGGAAAACCCTCACTCATCAGTAAGTATGATGTTAGCTTCTGTTTCTTCTTTGTTGCATTGTTTTAAAAATCATAAGTGGATGTAAAATTTTGTCATATGATTTTTTTTGGCATCAACTGATATAATTATGCATTTTTTCCTTCTTTAGATTATTGGTAGGATGGATTACATTCATTGATTTCTAAATGTTGAACCAGACTTGCATTACTGAGACTAATCCCACTTCATTGTAATGTATTATTCTTTTTATACATTGCTGGTTTTGATTTGGGATTTTGTTGAGGTTTTTTATGTATATACTCATCAAAGATATTGGTCTGCAGTTGTTTTTTTCTTATATTTTCTTTTTCTGACGTTGGTATCAGGGTAATTCTGGCCTCGTAAAATAAACTGGGAAGTATTCCCTCTTCTATCCAGTGGAAGAGGTTGTGGAAATTTGGTGTTATTTCTTCTTATATATTTCATAGAATTTGCCAGTAAAAAGTTCTGGGCCTCATGATATTCTTTTCCAGATTCTTAGCTAATTTAATTTCTTTCATGGTTATATGACTATTTAGGTTACTTATGCCACCTTGGGTGAATTTTAATAGTCTGTGGTTTTTGAGGAATTGGTCCATTTCATCTAAATTGTCAAATATATATGCATAATATTGTTCATTGTATTCTGTTATTTTTGTAATATCTGTAGTATCCATAGTCAAATCTCCTTTTTATTTCCTAGCAAGTTGTGTTTTCTCTTTCTTTTCCTCTGTCAATTTTGCTAGTGATTTGTCAATTTTATGGATCTTTTCAAAGAACCAGCTTTTGGTTTTATTGCTTTTCTCTATCATTTTTCTGTTTTAATTTCATTGATTTCATTATTTTTTTCCTTCCTTTTGCTTGCTTTGGGTTTATTTTGCTTTTCTTTTTTCTAGTTCCATAAGGTGGAAGCTCAAATTATTTGAGATTTTTCTTCTTTTCTAATATAAATATTTAATGCTATCAGTTTCCTTATAAGCACTATTTTAGCTACATTTGACAAATTTTGATAAACTGTATTTTCATTTTAGTAAAAAATATTTTCTAATAACCCTTGTGACTTACTCTTTGATCCATTGTCAAATGTGTGTTGTTTAATTTCCAACTGTTTTGAGATTTTCCTATTTTTAATGTTGATTTCTAGATTAATTCCCTTATGATCTGAAATATACTTCACATAATTTCAGTTCTTTAAGTTTGTTAAGATTTATTTTGTGACCCATGATATGTTCTACCTTGGTGAATGTTTTGTTTTTGAATATTGGGTTTTCTTTCTGAGTTTGGGATTTGGGTTTTCTTATTCACTCAAGACTCTTTCTGGAAGGTTGTCACTCACAGCTCATTCTTTCCTTCCTCTAGAACATCCAGGATGTGAGGAGTGAAGATGAGGACGAGGATGAGTATGAAGAAGAGGAAGAGGAGGAGGAGAAGGGAGAAATCACCAAAGGCAAAGAGAGAGACTGTTTGAAGAACGGCCTCGGGGCCAACAGGGACCTTATTCCCAACGGCCAACATGGCCATTAGCTTGAAGCCCACACAGCTCCTGGGGCACAGTGTGCTATGAGGGCTGCTGGAAGCCAGAGTTGCTTCCCCCTCCTTACCTGTGGCCCACAGGAGCCACAGGGTCCCCCAATTCTGCCCTTCCCTCTTTNAATAATTAACATTTTTATTATGTTTAACCTTCCAATCCATGAACATGGTATGTCTCCCTAATTATTTAAATCTTTCATCAGTGTTTATAGGTTTTACATGTAGATCCTATATGTGCTTTGTTAGATTTATACCTAAGTACTTTTATTTTTGAAATGGTTGCAAATATTACAATTAAATTAAATTAAATTAAAATTTCGGTTTTTGTCAGACATTGCTAACCATGTTAGTTTCCTGTGGCTGCTGTAACAAAATACCACAAACTTGGGGACTTAAAACAACATATTTATTCTCTCACGGTTCTGGAGGCCAGAAGTCTATCATCAGCTTTGAGCTGAAATCAAGATGTGGCAGGGTTGTGTTCCCTCCAGAGGCTGTAAGGGGAGTGTGTTCTTTGCCTCTTCCAACTTCTGGTGCCTGCCGGCATTCCTTACTCATAATCACATTACTTCAGTCTCTACCTCCATCTTCACATTGCCTCTCCTCTTTGTTGAATCTCCCCTTGCATATCTTACAAAAGACACTTGGGATGGCCTTAGGGCATACCTGGATTATGCAGGATAATCTTCTCAATATCCTTAGCTTAATCATATCTGCAAAAACTTTACTATATCAAGTAACATTCACAAGTTTTAGGGATTAGAACCTACTATCTTTGAGGACACTTTTTTAGCCTACTATATTGGTGTTTAGAAATCAAGATTTGTGTGTGTGTGTGTGTGTGTGTGTGTGTGTGTGTGTGATTTTGTATGTTGACCTTGTATCCTGCAACTTTGTGCTAGCCTCACTTATGAATTCTAGGAGCTTTTAGTACATACCTTGGGATTTTCTACATATAACCATGTCATCTTCAAATAAGGATACTTTTATTTCTTTCTTTCCAATCTGCATGACTTCTATTTCTTTTTCTCGCCTTATTACATTGACTAGAACTTCCAATACAATGTTGTATAGCAGTGGTGAAAGTAGATATTCTTGCTTTTTCCTAATCTTAAGGGGAAAACCCTCACTCATCAGTAAGTATGATGTTAGCTTCTGTTTCTTCTTTGTTGCATTGTTTTAAAAATCATAAGTGGATGTAAAATTTTGTCATATGATTTTTTTTGGCATCAACTGATATAATTATGCATTTT
Source organism: Ailuropoda melanoleuca (assembly GCF_002007445.2). NCBI lineage: Eukaryota > Metazoa > Chordata > Mammalia > Carnivora > Ursidae > Ailuropoda > Ailuropoda melanoleuca. The sequence continues at coordinate 18,190,880 of NC_048226.1, read as the reverse complement.
TTCCTTCTTTAGATTATTGGTAGGATGGATTACATTCATTGGTTTCTAAATGTTGAACCAGACTTGCATTACTGAGACTAATCCCACTTCATTGTAATGTATTATTCTTTTTATACATTGCTGGTTTTGATTTGGGCTATTTTGTTGAGGTTTTTTATGTATATACTCATCAAAGATATTGGTCTGCAGTTGTTTTTTTCTTATATTTTCTTTTTCTGACGTTGGTATCAGGGTAATTCTGGCCTCGTAAAATAAACTGGGAAGTATTCCCTCTTCTATCCAGTGGAAGAGGTTGTGGAAATTTGGTGTTATTTCTTCTTATATATTTCATAGAATTTGCCAGTAAAAAGTTCTGGGCCTCATGATATTCTTTTCCAGATTCTTAGCTAATTTAATTTCTTTCATGGTTATATGACTATTTAGGTTACTTATGCCACCTTGGGTGAATTTTAATAGTCTGTAGTTTTTGAGGAATTGGTCCATTTCATCTAAATTGTCAAATATATATGCATAATATTGTTCATTGTATTCTGTTATTTTTGTAATATCTGTAGTATCCATAGTCAAATCTCCTTTTTATTTCCTAGCAAGTTGTGTTTTCTCTTTCTTTTCCTCTGTCAATTTTGCTAGTGATTTGTCAATTTTATGGATCTTTTCAAAGAACCAGCTTTTGGTTTTATTGCTTTTCTCTATCATTTTTCTGTTTTAATTTCATTGATTTCATTATTTTTTTCCTTCCTTTTGCTTGCTTTGGGTTTATTTTGCTTTTCTTTTTTCTAGTTCCATAAGGTGGAAGCTCAAATTATTTGAGATTTTTCTTCTTTTCTAATATAAATATTTAATGCTATCAGTTTCCTTATAAGCACTATTTTAGCTACATTTGACAAATTTTGATAAACTGTATTTTCATTTTAGTAAAAAATATTTTCTAATAACCCTTGTGACTTACTCTTTGATCCATTGTCAAATGTGTGTTGTTTAATTTCCAACTGTTTTGAGATTTTCCTATTTTTAATGTTGATTTCTAGATTAATTCCCTTATGATCTGAAATATACTTCGCATAATTTCAGTTCTTTAAGTTTGTTAAGATTTATTTTGTGACCCATGATATGTTCTACCTTGGTGAATGTTTTGTTTTTGAATATTGGGTTTTCTTTCTGAGTTTGGGATTTGGGTTTTCTTATTCACTCAAGACTCTTTCTGGAAGGTTGTCACTCACAGCTCATTCTTTCCTTCCTCTAGAACATCCAGGATGTGAGGAGTGAAGATGAGGACGAGGATGAGTATGAAGAAGAGGAAGAGGAGGAGGAGAAGGGAGAAATCACCAAAGGCAAAGAGAGAGACTGTTTGAAGAACGGCCTCGGGGCCAACAGGGACCTTATTCCCAACGGCCAACATGGCCATTAGCTTGAAGCCCACACAGCTCCTGGGGCACAGTGTGCTATGAGGGCTGCTGGAAGCCAGAGTTGCTTCCCCCTCCTTACCTGTGGCCCACAGGAGCCACAGGGTCCCCCAATTCTGCCCTTCCCTCTTTTTAACCACCACCTCCCCCCCTCCTAAGATGTATTTAACAAAATGTTGTTAACTTGTGTTAAAACGTTAAATATAGCATCCCTATGGATTTTACTGCAGTTAGGACTCAGACTGGTCAAAGATTTCAAAGATTTCTCCAGAGAACCATTTTAGTCCAGTTGTGTTCATTCATATATGTAAGACATGTGGTTTCTCCAGAAGCTCATTTGGTTGTAGGCCGTTTCACCTTGCCGCCTCGCTCACCCTCGGGATGGCTTGAGAAGTGCTAAGGTAACCCACTTTTTCAGGTGTGTTCAGCCACAAAGAGCAGCTCATCCCCCCGCCCCAAATGAGTTTGAGGAGACAACACAGCAGCAGCAGCAGGACCAAGCGAGGGGACCAGGCTTCCAGGGCTCACTGGCCACTCTCTGCCATGGGCAGTTCTTTAAACCTTCTAAGCCTTGGGGCTTCATCTCTCCAATGGGAGTAATAATATTTGCCTTGCCTACCTCCCAGAGTTGGAGTAAGGATCAAATGAGATAATAGAAGTGACAGTGTATACCGTTCACTGTGGTGTGACAGGGACCTGACCCCCTTCTCACTATGATCCCAGCTCTGTTTGGGAGAGAGAAACCTGGTTAAACTTGGCACTGAATGGGCCTGAACAAAAGGCACAACCTTAAAAAACTCCTTTTAAGTGTGTCTGGAGATATCCGGAAATGCAAATATCCAGAAGGCTGTTTCCATTTTATTTGGTAACTCTTTGTTAGCTCCCTCAGGGTGACTCTCAAATTCCCCCTGAATTCTCTGCCCCCAGCTCCCACCCCCCACCCAAAGGAAGGGAGCCTGGGCCCCATTCCTTCTTGTCTTTTGCTGGCCTCTCCCTTGCTTCCTCTCTAAGAGGAAGCTTTCCTGCCGCTGCCCTGGGCCCCTCCTTTGGGCCAACAGAGATCTGCCCAGCCAGCACTGTGATCCATCTGGGGGCCTGTCTGGGGGACTCAGACCCAGGGCAGGCTGCTCACCGAGCCATTAGTTCCCAGAAAGCCTGAACCTTTGGGGCACAACGTGCATGCGAGCTCCTGACTGAAGGGAAATCCTGGAAACAGAAAGAGGATGCTACCCTATTTCACCTCTGCTCCCAACCCAATCAGACCTCATAAGACTAAAACAGAACAAAAGAAAAGACTGGAAAACACCCCTGCGAAGTGTCCGAGGACAACTGTTAGTCAGTGATGGCTCCTGGGGCTACCNACAACGTGCATGCGAGCTCCTGACTGAAGGGAAATCCTGGAAACAGAAAGAGGATGCTACCCTATTTCACCTTTGCTCCCCAACCCAATCAGACCTCATAAGACTAAAACAGAACAAAACAAAAGATTGGAAAACACCCCTGCGAAGTGTCCGAGGACAACAGTTAGTCAGTGATGGCTCCTGGGGCTACCGACCTCTCTGGGAGGACAGATTCGGATAGGAGGCTGGCAGGTCAGTAGCCGGATGGCTGGCGGCCCCCGCAGGGGGCACATCTGAGCCCAGAGTGCAGGGCAGACCTCAGAGACTTCAGGGTTCTGTTGACTGAGGAGAAGCAGAGCCTTGTCAGAGAAGAACCCGAGTGGAATACGCAACCCCCTCCCCAATCTCTCAGATTCTTGGGCTGCGTTTTGCACCTTTATCCGGTTTTGCTCAGAGGCCCATATTATAAAGCCCAAGGGGAGCCAGGGCTGTGAGGACAAGTAAAGGCATCCACACGGGCCCCACCGGATGTGGGCTGCGGCTGCTGGAGTGGGAAGGGCTCTGAGCAGCAAAGGTGTCTGTGGGTTTTTTGGTTTTGTTTTTTAAGAAAAAGATGTTTTTAAAACCTTCAGGGTAAACAAAAACAAAAACCAAAAACCCTTCAGAATTCTTTCCTCATCAAAAATCTCTTTTTGAGGAATCACTAGAACAGAAAAACACATGTCAAGTTTTTTCTGCGTATTATTTGCTTTTATGAGTACAATAGCATCTGCGTTGTATGTATAATGTTATATTATAAATCAAAATGCCTCCACTAACTTGAGGACATAGCTGTGGAGTTATTATTAATATTATATTATTATAATTATTTTTGGTGGAAGAAAAGCCCATCGAGACATTATTTTTTATGTTTCCAGTTAACAGACTGCTTTTCCCTTGATTTATTTTCGTCTTGTTTCTGTAACAAATATCTTCTCGCTTAAGGTAAAAAAAAAAAAAAAGTATATTAGCTGCTCTATCCTCCAGTATTCTTTTTCTTCTTTAAATGTGGAAAGCAATATTGATAGGCCAACTTCAGCGATCTGTGATACAGTTGGAAGCACCGAACTCCCTCTGAAGCGGTAGATATGCATTTTTGTAACAATCTTTAGGGCTTCTACGGTCCATTTTAAAGGTAAGCTCTCTTCCTACCAGAAACAAGGCCTCATCCTACACCAGATGACTTTATAAAAATGCAGTCCCCTGTGGCACCCATGTTATCGTGATGGTAATGACTTACAATAAAGCAAAGACAGAATCCTGCGTGCGGGGTGGCCCAATGGGTTCAGCACACACGTTGCCTGGCTCCTTAGAGATCCTTACTGCTCTCACCGGGAAGTGGAAGAAAAGATTTGCCAAGCCTCTAGAAATGCCCTGCATTTCCAGGAATCAGAGGGAAGAATGAGAAGGACAGAGCCAAGTTATGACCCCTACTGGGGTGAGCCCTTGTCTGTGCACAGTGTGGACAGACTGCTGCAGGCTGGAGTCTAACCTAGGTCGTGGCATCCGGGCCTTTTGGCACAAGGCAGTGTTGAAATGCTAAGAAAGGGAACTGATCCCACAGGCACTTTCCTGACCACACTTTCGCCGTGGCTATAGATCAAGTAGACAGCACATAAGACAATATTAAGAGCAACTTTATGTCAATAATTTGTAGGTGTGAATGAAATGTGTAAGTTCCTAGAAAAATTCCACTTGTCAAAATGGGCACAAAAAGAAGCAGATACTTAAATAGTGTTCTATATAAAAGACTACAGAAAATCCGAAATTTTAAAATGCACTTCTCCATCCCAGCAAAAAACAAAACAAAACAAAACAAAATCCTTTGGGCTCAGATGGCTCATCCAGTGAATTCTTCCATATTTAAAGAAGAATTAAGCCAAGAATGACACAAACTTTTGTAGAGGCAAAAGGAACACTTCCTCACTTGTTTTAGAAGGCCTGCATAAATCAATGCTAAAACCTGACAATATTAAGAGGCAAAAACCCAACAATTATTGGCTAAGTCATTTGTGAACCTAGGCGTGAAATTCCTCAACACAAGCAGACTGAATTCAGCAATAGGTAAAGGAGAGGGCATATGACAAGTTAGGTTTAGTTCAGGAACTCGCAGTTGATTTGCTGTTTGGAAATCATAATTATTCACCATTTTTTTTTNGGCCTGCATAAATCAATGCTAAAACCTGACAATATTAAGAGGCAAAAACCCAACAATTATTGGCTAAGTCATTTGTGAACCTAGGCGTGAAATTCCTCAACACAAGCAGACTGAATTCAAGCAATAGGTAAAGGAGAGGGCATATGACAAGTTAGGTTTAGTTCAGGAACTCGCAGTTGATTTGCTGTTTGGAAATCATAATTATTCACCATTTTAACAGTATAAAGGAAAAAGCCATGTCTTCAAAAGCTTTAGATAAAGTTCAACATCTGTTCATCAAAAACAACAACAACAAAAACCAAAAAAAACCAACAAAAACAAAACAAAACAACAACAAAAACACAGAAAAGTAGGAAGGAAATTCCTTAATCTGAAAAACAGCGTTTTCACAAAGCATGAAGCCAGTATCATATAATGCAGTAATGGCCAAATACCAAAAGCTTTTCCCACAGGGATTATCACTGAGACAGGGGTGTCCGTTATTTTTAATGATGCCCGTCATCCTGAATATTTTCAACATTGTATTTTTCATCCTGCCCGATGTAATATTTCAAGAAATAAAAGTTACAAGGCTTGAAAAAAAGAAATAAAAACTCTTACCACAATGTAAATGCAAAAATCCCCACACATAATGTGTGTGTGTGTGTGTGCACGAGAGAGAGAATTTATACAGAAATATCAAGGAACAGGACTGGCCAGGACAATCTTTAAAGGAACAAAGGAGGAGAATTCATTTTAGTAATACCAAGACTTACTACAAAAAGATAGTAAAGCACTGTGAAATTGGTACAAAGATAGACAAATAGAACAATAAAATTATATAAAGTCCAGGAACAGACTCATGCATATATGGGCAGTTGGCTGTCTTTAAGAATAAAAATGAAACATTATATCTACTTAACATCATACACAATAGAAATTTCAGGGTTTTTTGTAGATCTAAATGTTAGAGATAAAATAACAAAGCTTCCAGAGGGAAACATAAGAGGACATCCATCTTCATGACCTGAAGGTAGGCAAAAAGTCCTTAAAACATGAACTATTATGCATCAAGGAAAATATTAACAAATCAGATCAAATAATAATAAAGAAGTTCTGTTTCTCAACTGATTCCATTAACAGAGTGAAAAGGCAAGCCATCGAAATAATATATCTGCATCAATTAAACCTGACAAAGGGTTTATATCCAAAACATGTAAAGAACTCCTACGGAAAAAAACCTGAACCCAGAGCACTTAACCAGATGCTTTGCATAATACCATATGATTCAATAAACATACGAAAAGGTGCTCAATTTTATTGATCATTAGGAAGACTGCCAGGACTAAGTAGTGACCACATAGAACAATCAGAAATCAGGCGCTGCTGGAGGAGTGCAGTTAAAGCCACTTGGGAAACGTTTGTCATCATTTCCTAAAACGGGATGCATGCACATATTGTAATCCAGCAGTGTAAAAGGCACGCGCATGAACACCAGAAGGATGCACGTGAATGTTCCTATCAGCAATGTTCATAATAGCCCAAACAGGGCGTTTCCCAAATACCAATCAAAAGTAGAATGGGAAAGTAAATTGTAGTATATTTATATTACAGGACACCACGTAGCAATGAAAGTGAAGTGGTATTTGCAACAAATGTAGCTTCCTCTTACTCCATTATTGTTTTGCAAAAGAATCTGGTAGAAAATGAATACATAATTTATGTCTCCATTTTTTATAAAGTTCAAAAACAGACAAAACCGATCTATGATTATGGAAGTCAGGATGCTGGTTACCTTTGGGGAGAAGGGAGACCCCATGCCTTCATTGGGCCAGTGTGGGCTTCAGGGTGTCAATGACATTCTGTCTCTGGACCTGGATAGTGGTTACCTGAGTGTGTTCAGTTAGTGATAAATGACCAGATTATACACTTACAATTTGTATGTTTTTTCTGTAGGTATATTATAATTTTATAGGTTATTAAAATGAAAAAGCAAGCTACTTTTAAGTCCTTACCTTTCTGAGAAAGCTGATATTATTGACCACAGTCTCTTCTTTTTGATAAAAGATTTTTATAAAACTTTGGTATCAGGCACCTGAGTGGCTCAGTCAGTTAAGTGTCAGTTAAGGGTCTGCCTTTGGTTCAGGTCGTGATCCTGAGGTCCTGGGATTGAGCCCTGCGTTGGGCTTCCTGCTCAGCGGGGCGCCTACTTCTCCTTCTCCCTCTGGCCTCCCGCCCCCCCCACACCCCACTCATTCCCTCTCTCTCTCTCTCTCTGTAAAATATATAAATACAATCCTAACAAAACCTAAAACTTTGATACCAAAAGTATCTTATACATAAAAGTCCATAATCTCAATACCAGATAATCCCAACTGGCATTGAAAATAATAGTAACAAAAGTAGTTATGGCATTCAAGTAATGCAAAAATAATGTAAAAATGTATCTAATGAAAAGTGAAAAACTGCTTACAGTCTTTCTTCAAAAAGGAAGCACTTGTAAAGTTCCTTGTGATTCTTTCCAGAAACATCCGTATGCCTATTTTAGCATGATTCTGTGGTCGAAGGCTGGCTCCCCAAACATCCTCAACACAACCTGTAGCTAAGACAGGACCCCCAGAGAGGCTTGGCCACGCTCAGTGAGGAAGGTCAAAGTCGGATTGCATTGAGAATTTGGAGTTTGGTTTATGGTTCTTTTAGTGCCAAGACTTGATTAGGTCTGGCTAAGGACAAGTTAAGGATGGGGATATAACAGTTTAGGACTGGCGAAAGCAACAAGGTAAAGATTTGGAGATGAAGTGTTCAAAAAGTGATAAGTTTCTTACGCAGTAAACTATCTACTGGAGTTGATGGGTCTTGAGAAGGTCCTGAAATGAACAATATAGCTCTGTGCCTGGCAGAAGTCTTCTGGAATAGTAAAGTCATGCTAACGAAGACAATGAAAGCCATGTCAATGGAAACTGGTGTGTGGGGGCAGGCGTTCGGGTTCTCAGTGGATACTTAATGTTATCCAGGTAGATACTTCCATTACCTTCATCCATATAAACTCTAATGTGCCTAAGTGAGGGGAAAATGATGGCACAGAGGCACCTTCTGTGAATGTCCCCAGGACTGTGAACACACAGAGAAGGTGTTGCCTTTAACCACTTTGCACTAAGGCAGCATCGTCCAATACACTTTTAAACACAAAAGATCGGCACGCTGAGTCTACGCATTGCTCTGTTCCTTGCTATTTCATCAACAGTGCACTGTAGATGGGATGGCCGGATGCCGCAGTCAGTTAAGCGTCTGCCTTCGGCTCAGGTCATGATCTCAGGGTCCTGGGATCAAGTTCCACATCGGGCTCCTTGCTCCTCTGGGAGCCTGCTTCTCCCTCTGCCTCTGCCTGCTGTTCCCCCTACTTGTGCTCTTTCTCTGTGTCAAATAAATAAATAAAATCTTAAAAAACAAACAATGTATTATAGATATTTTTCCCTACCAGCACACATCAATCTACTTCATTTCTGTAAGAGCTGCCCTGTAATCCTCAGGAATTTATCATCAAGTGTTCACCTGTCTTATATTGCTGAAAGCTTGAATTGTGTCTAGTTTTTAGCTCTTATAATACTGCCGTGAACAGGCTTGGGAGGAAGTATCTAACCCAGGCTGCCTGGGTAAAAAGCCCTACTTTGTTATTTCCTTACTTTGTTACCTTGGGCGAGTCTCTCGATCTCTTAGCCTTCAGTTTACTCATCTGTAAAATGGGCACAGAACTTTCTTCACTGTGTCATTTTTAAGGAATAAAGGAGGCGATCCACATAATGCATTTTATACCCTACCTTCATATATACACTAAGCACTCAATAAATGTTAACTCTTCTTATGGTTCATAATTACCTTGGGGTAAGTTTCTACTGGTGAATTTCTGGGTCAAAGGGCACATGCAGTTTTCCTGTTAGTAGCTACAAAGTGCCTTCCAAAAAGGTGTAGGTATTTAATTGCCGAAAGTGTTTCAGAGTTGCCATTTCTCTGAAATGGGAATCAGCAACCTTGACATTTCCTCCAGTCTGAGAATTTTGGTATCTTGTTGTTTTGACTCACGTGTCTTTAAAGTGAATGAGGTGGAGAATCCGTGCTTCTGTTTCCTTACCCACTTTTCTACTGGGTTAGTTTTTTTTTTCCTTTTAGGTTTCTATAAGCTCACTGTAAATTAAGGACATTGGTTTCTTGACTGTTATATGTAATATAAAATTTTCCCAGTCTGCCTTTGGTCCTATGATTCTGTAAGTAGTATTTTGGTGGTAGGGGAGAAGATACATGAATTTTAATTTTTTTGGTAGTAAAATATATCAATTTTTTTCCTTAATGGTCTCTGGAGTCTGCTTCCTGCTTAGAAAGTCTTCTCTAAGCAAATTTATACATAAAATCATTCATGCTTCTTATTACAACTTACATGGATTTTTCAATTCTTTGACGTTTATTTTGGTATAAAAGGTAAGGTAGGGAGGGATTCTTTTTCTTTTTAAATGATTTGCTGATTGTTCCTCAAGACATTTGCTAAATACTGTTTCTTTTTTCTTGTGTTTGAAATACCACCCTTCAGTTCATCTGGACCTCCCATTCTGTCTCACCAAAGTACTCATCCTATACCAAATTACTTTAATTAGTAAGACACTATAATTGGTTTAAAGATGGTTGGGTCAGTGCCTCCTCTTTACTCTTGTATTCCCAAATTTCATAGGCCCATCTCATGGTTTTATTTTATTTTATGTCCAACATTAATTTTATTACAAACTGGATGAATTCAAGAGGTTTTTTTTGGTAGGTTCCACTCCCCTCACCCCCAATCCTGATGGCATGCTATTTTGTTATTGCTTTGAATTTATAATTCATTTAGGGGAGTCGACAAATTATTACTTTGAGTTTTCCTGTGCAAGATTAAGGTGTGTGTTCTTGTTCTGTGAAATCCTCTTTCATGGCTCTTAGTAGAACTGGGAGGCTTTGTTCATATAGACCCCAAACATTTCCTTTAAGGTTTACACCGGGTGATGTATCTTTTTGATTATTATTGCAAAAAAAGATTTTTACTTTTTATATGTTCTTTTTTGTTAATATTTAGAAAAGCTACTGACGTTTTTATGCTATTTGTGTAGTCTGAGACTGTAATCATGTTTCTGATAGTTTTTTTTTCTTTTTTTAATATTTTTAAAAAGATTTTATTCATTTATTTTGAGAGAGAGAGCGCTCATGAGCAGGGGGAGGGGCAGAAGGAGAGGGAGAAGCAGGCTCCTCGCTGAGCCCAGAGCCAGATGTGGGGCTCGATCCCAGAGCCCTGGGATCATGACCCAAGCCAAAGGCAAACATTTAACCGACTGAGCCACCCAGGCGCCCCTTTATTTATTTGTTTTTAAAGTAGGCTCCACACACAAGGTCGGGCTCACAGCTCCAAGATCAAGAGCGACAAGTTCTACCAACGGAGCCAGCCAGGCGTTCCATCGGATAGGTTTTCAGCTCCATCTAAGGCTTTTTTTTTTTTCCCTTCAATTTTTAAAAATCAGGTGTGGGTGTTGAAATTTATTTCTTGGAGGGCTGATCTAGTCATTGGTTTTGTCTGTGAATATGATAATACTAGTTTCTTACCGTTAAACCAGCCTGGCATGAAGGGGGTCAACTCCTCTTGGCCACAGTGTGTTATTTTTAAATTTACAAACTTTTTTTGGCCCATATTTTAAGATTTTAGTGTAGGTTTTCATAAAAATGCTACTGTGCAGTTTTCTATTTTGTGTTCTTAATGTTTTTAATATAAATATTGTGCTGAATTTATAAAAAGAAATTTGGAGGATTTTATTCTTTTGTTTTTCTTTATTTTGGTGTTTTGTTTATTGTGTATTTTATTGTTTGCTCTGCATATATGACCTTATACACGCATAATTAATCACTAGTGTTGACATTTTCCAAAACCAAGTGTTGTGTGAAAACCTTACTTCCCTCTATGTCCCTTTACCATCCCCCACTTATAATATTAATTGCCTTAATGATTTCCTCCATGTACTTTGAGAACCATATTAGGTAATGTGAGAATTTTGGCTCCAATCGTCACGCATAATTTAGAAAAGCTAAACAGAGGAGGACTGTCATATTCACCCACACGTTACTCAGTCCATTTGTTGTCTCCTTCTTCCTGGTGTTCTAAGCCTTCTTCTTTCATCATGTCTTTCTGTCTCGAAAATTCTCTTCAGATGTTTTTTTTTTAGGGTAGGTGCTGATATTTTCTGGTTTCCCTCAGCTAAGGATGTTCTGAGTTTCCCTTCATTCTCGGAGGATAATTGTGCTGGATGTAGAATTGGGGAATAAATAGCTATATAACTAAATAAGTATATAATTATTGTTATTTTCTTTCAGCATTTGGAAAATGCTGTGTTGTTTCTTTCTGGTTTTTATAGTCTCTGATGAGAAATCTGCTGTTATTTGAATTGTCTATCCCCTATTAGTAGGTGCCATTTTTCTCTTGTGGCTAAAATTTTGTCTTCATTTAAAAAAAACAAAACAAAACTTTTTTTTAGAAGATTTTATTTATTTGAGAGAGAGAGAAACAGAGTAGGGAGGGAGAGCAGGAGTGGGGAGGAGAGGGAGAAGCAGGCTCCCCACTGAGCAGGCAACCCGACATGGGGCTCGATCGCAGCCCGGGGACCATCACCCGAGCCAAAGGCAGATGCTTAACAAACTGAGCCACCCACGCACCCTTTGTCTTCAGTTTTTAAAAGTTTGATTATTGGGGCGCCTGGGTGGCACAGCGGTTAAGCGTCTGCCTTCGGCTCAGGGCGTGATCCTGGCGTTATGGGATCGAGTCCCACATCAGGCTCTTCTGCTATGGGCCTGCTTCTTCCTCTCCCACTCCCCCTGCTTGTGTTCCTTCTCTCTCTGGCTGTCTCTATCTCTGCCGAATAAATAAATAAAATCTTTAAAAAAAAATAAATAAAAGTTTGATTATGACACATGTAAATATGAATTTCTTTAGATTTATCCTGTGTTGTATTTACTCGGCTGCTTAAATCTATAGGCTTCTGTCTTCAACTGAATTAAGAAAATTTTCAGTCATTATTTATTTGAATAATTTTCCAGTCCTTTTTTTTTTCCTTTTCATCAGAGAGTCCAATGACACACATGTTAGCTCACTTATTACACCTCCACAGGTCCCTGAGGCTTTTTTGAGGCTTTTGTTTGTTAGTTATTTCCCTCTATCTTCCCAGGCTCCCCACCACACAGAGGCTGATACGCTGAGGGCGCCCTGGCTAGCAGGACACCTCATGGCTTCCCCCACGTGGTTTCCATGGAAACTGCAGAGCAGGTTGCATTCTGATCCTTGGAGGGTAATGAAGGTCCCAGCTCCTCACTCTGCCTTCGATGACACCAGCCCAGAGTGGGGAGGGAGCCAGGATGCCTGGTGACAGCTGCTGAAAGGCTAGACTTCACCCCCGATCTTTGCTGACAGAAGTAGGGGTGAAGCCTTATTTTCCCCCACAGTGTTAGGGTAGAGGAGTTTTTTTCGCTGTTCTCTGTTTTGCTAAGTTCCTTTCCTAGTCTCTTGGCTGAGAGAACGGGGTTCTCTGCCTTGTTCCTTGGGTCCTGAGCTTCTTAGCCAGTCTGCCTTCTTTTCTCCACCTTTCAGTATCTTCTCATGCTTGCTTGAGGTATAATGTCCAGGGTTTTAAACTATACTTAGTGGACAGAATAAGGAGAAGTATGTTGATTCCATCTTGTCTGGAAGACTTCTCTTGTAATAAGTAAGTTTATTC
>NC_048226.1:18174584-18177867 GCF_002007445.2 Ailuropoda melanoleuca | reverse complement strand
CAGTCTGCCTTCTTTTCTCCACCTTTCAGTATCTTCTCATGCTTGCTTGAGGTATAATGTCCAGGGTTTTAAACTATACTTAGTGGACAGAATAAGGAGAAGTATGTTGATTCCATCTTGTCTGGAAGACTTCTTTTGTAATAAGTAAGTTTATTCTGTTCCTATTTATTGACATAACACATATTTGTTCTAAATCCTCTCTTATTTTCAGATTTTAATTCTCTGCTCGTTTCTATCTCTTTTGTAGGGATTATTTTGTGGTACGTGGGCAGGTGTGCTTCCCTTCTGCTAATCTAGAAGCGTTACAGTCATGTTAGATTTATGAAAGATTATCTTTACACATGTTAGTGGGAGGTTATAATTTCAGATATTAATTACAGCCCCTGAGCGTCCGGTCTTATTAGAGCTCTGACTCAACCCAGGAAACTAGGGGGAGCCTTCCTGCTCAGGGTGACCCAGACCAGGGGCCATGGGATAACATTAGGTTGTAGCAGGGGCCTGAAGAAGGTCAGGCCTTCCTTTTTCCATGTGAAATGTCTTGAAAGGGTAGCGGAATCTGATTCACGTTTCTAATATGGAACCCTTTGTGTCTACCTGATTGTGCATATGTTCCTTTGGAAAAAGAGAGGGTAATTGGGGTCCACCGATATGTATTTTAAATATATAAGATTTTTCTTACATTTTACTCAATTCACAACCACTTAGGAATATTTTGTGCCACTAGGTTTGACTTTCTATTGGAAACCCCCATATTCTGGAATTGCAGAAGGGGGAAACCAAAGAAAGCTGTGAGGAGGTCTGGAGGTTCCCACCAACTCTATGGGGGGCTGGTTCCACCCACTGTCTGCTCACTTTCTTCCACTAACCTCTTCAATAAGACGATTTTGTGGAACTTTACTTCCAGTCCCAGTGTTAGAAAAACAACAGGCCATTACTGAGCATTACTGGAGGGGTCCATTTTTAAGTGAGAAAACCTAAGGGGCACCTGGGTGGCACAGCGGTTACGCGTCTGCCTTCGGCTNCAGGGCATGATCCCGGCATTATGGGATCGAGCCCCACATCAGGCTCCTCTGCTATGAGCCTGCTTCTTCCTCTCCCACTCCCCCTGCTTGTGTTCCCCCTCTCGCTGGCTGTCTCTATCTCTGTCAAATAAATAAAATTTAAAAAAATAAAATAAAACTTAAAAAAAAAAAAAAAGAAAACCTGAGTCCCTCTCGGAGAAGGGACTTGCCCCATGCAACCAGGTCATACTCAGTCTAATCTGGGCACCTTCCTTCGCCTTTGGCTAAAGGACTGTGTTCTGCCATAGCCGCAGGGGCTGGCAGAACACAGCATCCATACAAAGCGGCTGGAGCTTTCTCACTTGACATCTGAATAGGAAACCCCACACCTTCCCCCCAAGGCCTGGCTCTGAATCCTCGCACTGCAAGCCGGCCGCTCACTCTGGCAGTTGTCTTGTCTCCTTCCCCCCTTCCCCTAGTGATCGCCCTATATCCCCAGAGACTGACCTCCTGGCCCCCATGGGCCTCTGTGAACAGCCCCCGTGCAGCCCTAGCACCTGTGAGCAAGGAAGGAACTCAGCCCGTCTCAGGCAGTGAGCAAAGGCTGCTGGGGCTGAAAATGTCAGGCAGTTGCTGAGTAAATCTGTCCTGGGTCCCCATGAAGCAGAGATCTGCCTCTCCCCCGGGGCTGCATCTGGATGCTTCCCCACACACAACCTGTTGCTTTCGATGATAGGCCCTCGCCAGGCCCTCGCTCTCCTTTGTCCTTGCATGTANCACAGCATCCATACAAAGCGGCTGGAGCTTTCTCACTTGACATCTGAATAGGAAACCCCACACCTTCCCCCCAAGGCCTGGCTCTGAATCCTCGCACTGCAAGCCGGCCGCTCACTCTGGCAGTTGTCTTGTCTCCTTCCCCCCTTCCCCTAGTGATCGCCCTATATCCCCAGAGACTGACCTCCTGGCCCCCCTGGGCCTCTGTGAACAGCCCCCGTGCAGCCCTAGCACCTGTGAGCAAGGAAGGAACTCAGCCCGTCTCAGGCAGTGAGCAAAGGCTGCTGGGGCTGAAAATGTCAGGCAGTTGCTGAGTAAATCTGTCCTGGGTCCCCATGAAGCAGAGACCTGCCTCTCCCCCGGGGCTGCATCTGGATGCTTCCCCACACACAACCTGTTGCTTTCGATGATAGGCCCTTGCCAGGCCCTCGCTCTCCTTTGTCTTGCGTGTAAAACCTTCCACCAGGTGGCCCTCGAGCTCTTGCTAAGCAGAAGGGCAAGGCTGGGTTGGGGGGGGCGGACATTGAGACAAAATCCATAGGCTTTTCAAGAGAGAGAATAGGCCAGAGAGAGAGAGAGAGAGATAAATGAAAGAGCCTCAACCTGGGCAGCTCTGGGAAGACATCTGTCCCTGAGCAGATGCCCTGGGTGCCCAAGCCCCTCACTTGGGATTTGGGACAAAACACTTGAGATCCTCAGCCAGACATTCTTCCGTGCTGGGCATCACCTCAACGCTCTGCTCTCCTTGGTCTCGGTGGGTGGGGGACAGGTTCCCCGGAACTCGCTGCTGACAGGTGTCCTTTACCATGTGAAATAACTGGTCTTCCACGGGCACCCTTTGTTTTTATAACAATGACATCCATGAACAAACAGCGATAGGACCTCCTGGGCCTCATCCCTGGGCTTCTTCTGTCTGCACCAACCCCACTGGCTGAAGCAGATGTGGTGGGGACCTCGTGGGGCGGCGTGGAGCGGACTCCATGCACACCCTGCCCCCCACAGAGGCTACTGGGTTGGGGCTCAAAGTCTCTTTGCCCCAGGCCTTTGGATGCCGCTGTTCTGAGGGAGGGGAAGGGGAAAGGGAAGGAGCTTTGTAACATTTACATTGAGTCCTAGGATATGAACTTGATCTTAGAAGACAGAAGTCTGGGGCACCTGGGTGGCTCAGTGGGTTAAGCGGCTGCCTTGGCTCAGGTCATGATCCTGGAGTCCCAGGTCCAGCCCCGCTCAGGCCGGAGTCTGCTTCTCCCTCTGACCCTCCCCCCTCGCGCGCTCACTCTCTCTAATAAATAAATAAAATAAAATAAGAAGACAGAAGTCGGTGCTTCTCACTGCAGACTGTAAATACCATGTAAGGGTCTGGATGCTGTTGGGCTTTGTATCCAACACACTCTGGAGTAGGAGCCCTTAACCTAGACCCACCGAGTCATCCTTTTCAGAGGCAAAAGAATCTGAGCCCATAGGCATCCAAAGACAGCCACCCTGGGGTCAGGTAGATCAGAGGGCAA
>NC_048226.1:18174309-18174484 GCF_002007445.2 Ailuropoda melanoleuca | reverse complement strand
AGTCAAGCAGAGAAAGACAATTATCATATGGTTTCACTCATTTATGGAACATAAGAAATAGGAAGATTGGTGGGAGAAGAAAGGGAAGAAGAAAGGAGGGGGGCTAAACAGAAGGGGGAATGAACCATGACAGACTATGGACTCTGGGAAACAAACTGAGGGCTTCAGAGGGGAG
>NC_048226.1:18160744-18174235 GCF_002007445.2 Ailuropoda melanoleuca | reverse complement strand
GGGGGTGGGGGAATGGGACAGGCTGGTGATGGGTATTAAGGGGGGCACGTATTGCATGGAGCACTGGGTGTTATACGCAAGTAATGAATCATGGAACTTTACATCAAAAACCAGGGATGTACTGTATGGTGACTAACATAATATAATAAAAAAAATATTATTAAAAAAAAGAATAATAAAAAAATAAAAGAAATAAAAGGGGGATTTGTAGCTGAGAGGTAATAGGTAAATGATTAGCACGGTCTATCCATCTGAAAACTCAGCACCCACCCAGCCCTTGTACATGTGTTTAGAATTCCATACAACAATAACAATGTCATGCTTCTATGTAACAAGATGCAACTAGGAGAGATACAGATTAGTGCAAACACACACACACATACACAGAACATGCAAGGAAGACATATACACAAGGCTAGAATCCTCATTATGGTCACGGGACCATTAGTCATAATTTATAATTTCTTTAACAAATTAGGATATTATCTCTTTCTATTCCAAAAGAAAGTGAGGAAGACTGGATCTTTCTTAAGTGTGTGCTGGAATCCTTTGGTAAAGCTACCTCGGCTTGGCTTTTTGTTTTAGGAAGTTTTAAATTACGGATTCCATTTCTTTTATAACTATAAAACTCACCACATTTTTAGGTATAATTAATTACGAGTTATTATTTTACTAGTAATTTGTCCCTTTCATCTATTAAAATTTCAAATTTATTGGCATAAACAAATCCATGCTATCATTTTAGGATTCTTGTGAAATCTGTAGGACTGCAGCGATACTTCTTTTGATAACTTGATAAATAACTTGATATTAGCTATTTGTGTCTTTTTTAAAAAAACAGAATTCCAAGGGTTTATTGATGCTGTTAGTCTTTTCAAAGACAGCTTTCTTGATCATCTATTTTATACGTTTGCTTCTACCCCATTAATCTCTACTATTATCTTTATAACACTCTCCGTTGTTGTTTGGGTTTTAGTCTTTTATTCTTTATCTAAATTTTTGATATGAGTATTTTTACATTTTTCAGTCCTCCTTCTATGTTATTACAAATCCTTCCTTTAGGTATGGCTTTAATTAAATNAAAACAACAAAAAAACCCAGAATTCCAAGGGTTTATTGATGCTGTTAGTCTTTTCAAAGACAGCTTTCTTGATCATCTATTTTACACGTTTGCTTCTACCTCATTAATCTCTACTATTATCTTTATAACACTCTCCGTTGTTGTTTGGGTTTTAGTCTTTTATTCTTTATCTAAATTTTTGATATGAGTATTTTTACATTTTTCAGTCCTCCTTCTATGTTATTACAAATCCTTCCTTTAGGTATGGCTTTAATTAAATCAGAGAAATTTTAACACATAGTAGTTTCATTATCATTTAATTCAAAATCTTTTTAAAATTTCCAAGAAAAAAGATTTAAAAATATTTTAAAATTTCTGTTATGACTTCAATTTGACCCATAGGTTGTTCAGAAGCGAATCTCTNGTTTGACTGAATCTCTTTAAAAAACAAAAGTGTATCTCTTAATTTCTCAACACCTATACATTTTATAGTAATATTTTTATTGTCAATTTCTAGCTGAATTGCACTGTGATCAGAGATTACACTCTATTAGTTAAGGTCAGGATTGGGGTCTGCATGAAATAATCCCATAACTATGTATACATTAAATTAAACCATCCCATAAGAAACACTGTGGATACAGTGGTTTCATTGATGAATTCTACCAAATATTTAAACAATAAATAATACCAGTCAATATATACTTTTACAGAGAATACGAAAAGAAGAGCCACTTTAATTTACCTTAGGGAGCTATCATAACCTTGATTATCT
This sequence comes from Ailuropoda melanoleuca, assembly GCF_002007445.2. Classification (NCBI taxonomy): domain Eukaryota; kingdom Metazoa; phylum Chordata; class Mammalia; order Carnivora; family Ursidae; genus Ailuropoda; species Ailuropoda melanoleuca. Next base: position 18,172,400 of record NC_048226.1, on the reverse strand, counting down.
CACAAAAAACATCACGAGAAAAGAAAATTACACGTCAATCTGACTCATGAACATGAATTTGAAAATTCTAAACAAATTATGAGCAAAAAAAATAAGTCAAGGACTTATTTTAAAATATATCATACCAAGTTAAGTTTATTCTAGAGAAGCAAGACTGGTTTAGCTTAAAAAAAAATTAACGTTCAGCACATGGTGATGAAATAATTGGCTAGCCACATGCAAAAAACAAACAGAAAAAGAACTTGGATCCATAGCTCATACCATATACAAAAATTAACTCAAAATAATCATAAATCAAAACATAAAATCTGAAATGAAACAAAGATCTCTAGAAGAGGACATAGGAGAAAAATCTTTGTGACCTTTGGTTTGGACAAACTTTTTTTGATACAACCCCAAAAGCAGGATCCATAAAAGAAAAAAAAGTGATAAGCTGCATTTCATTACAATTAAGAATGTTTACTTTGCAAAAGACATTGCTAAGAAAATGAAAGACAAGCTACAAAGTGGGAGAAAAATATTTTCAAATCACATATCTAATAAAGGGCTTGTATCCAGAATATATAAATAACTCTCAAGCCTAAATATTAAGAAAACAAACAACCAAATTTTTTAAATGAGCCAAAGATTTGAGAGATCCTCAACCAAATTAGATAGATGAATGGCAAATAAACACATTAAAAAAATACTCAACATCATCAGTCATGAAGGAAATGCAAACTAAAACCACACCACGACACATGTATTAGAATTTTTCAGATTGAAAAGACTGACCATTGTAAGTGTTGGCAAGGATGCGAGCAAATGGAAATCTCATCTGCAACCAGCAGGACTGTAAAATGGTACAATCATTCTTGCAAATTCAGTTGGCATTTCTTAAAAAGTTAAACAGTCATCTACGATATAAGCCAGTCAATCTACTCCTAGGTACTTACCCCAAAGAAATAAAAGCGTATGTCCATATAAAATTTTTTTAAAATATTTATTTATTTGAGAGAGAGAGAGAGAGACAGCAAAGTGAGAGAGAGCACAGGTTGGTGGAGGGGAGGCAGAGGGAGAAGCAGGCTCCCTGCTGAGCAAGGAGCCCGACGTAGGACTTGATCCCAGGACCCCGGGATCATGACCTGAGCAGAAAGCAGATGCCCAACCCACTGAGCCACCAAGGTACCCCCATATAAATGTTTTTATAAGAATGTTCATAGAGGCTCTATTTATAATGGTCAAAAACTGGACACAACCCGAAAGTCAACAAGCAGGTGAATGGGTAAATAAGCCTGCATTACACACACCTAACGAACTACCACTCAGCAAGAAAAAGCAATGAACTGTTGATACGCACAATGACATGGAAGAATGAATCCTGAGTGACAAGAGCCAGACAAGAAAGAGCACAAACTCCATGAAATTTCATTTGTAGAAAACTCTAGAAAATGCAAACTAATCCATAGTCACAGAAGGCCCATTAATGGCTGCCTGAGGCAAGGGGAGAGGTGAAGAGGGGTGGGTGAGTGAGGTCACACACAGGTTACGAAAGGGTCTGAGGAAACTTTTGTGGGGATGAATGCATTTATTATCTTTTTTTTTTTTTAAAGATTTTATTTATTTATTTGACAGAGAGAGAGAGGCAGCCAGTGAGAGAGAGAACACAAGCAGGGGGAGTGGGAGAGGAAGAAGCAGGCTCATAGCGGAGGAGCCCGATGCGGGGCTCGATCCCACAACGCCGGGATCACTCCCTGATCCGAAGGCAGACACTTAACCGCTGTGCCACCCAGGCGCCCCTGCATTTATTATCTTGATTATCGTCTTGTTTTCCAGTGTATCTATATCTGTATACACACACACACACACACACACACACGCAACCTTAATATGTGAAGTTTATTTTGTGTCAATTTTACCTCATTAACTTTTTAAAACTTTATGAACATTGCAAGTAAAAAAACAATATAGTTCTCCCTCGACCTCTAGCTAGGATGGAATAGGGCTCAGCCGACTAATGTTCCTGCTGAGAACCAACTAGAAAAGGTGAACACATTTTTAAATCCTGCGTATAAAAGCACTGGGTATTAAGGAGGCGTTACACGCAAACAACGAATCATGGAACACTACATCAAAAACTAAGGATGTACTGTATGGTGACTAACATAACATAATAAAAAAATTAAAAAAACTAAAAGCACTGGGGAGCTGCGGAAACAATGAGGATTGGAGAGAGTTGGAAGTTCAGGGAAGACAGAACTTTTCAGAAGGCAGGTGGGTATCCCCTGCCTTGCCTGGGGGCATCTGGTGCAGCATCTGGGCTGCTAGGGGGAGGGGTAGTGGGAAGAGGGGGAGGGGGCAGGAGTATCTCAGGAGATGCCAACAGGGCCTTGGCAGCACCAGGGAGCCAAGAAATATAAAGCTGAGGGCCTCACACGCACTCCCGGAGATGTCTGCTGAATTCTGAAGGCATGTGGGCAAGAAGCTGAAGAGTGAAGCCAAAACTTTAGAAAAGCAGAAGAATTGCCCAGTGCTTGGGAGACAGAAAAGATCCAGCAGGGACAGAGGCCATGGGAGACACAACCAAACATCCTCCAGGGAATAGTGAGTTGACACTGGTTTGTTGAGAAGAGTCTTTCCCTGGGGACGCTTCCCAATTTGGGCTAAGTGAGAGTCTGAGAATCCAGGGGCAGCTTCCAGAAGAGGGCCGCTCTTGTGCAACAAAGAACTCAGCATGACTTTTTGGTTGGTTGGGGCCAGAGTAATAACATTGGGGACTGGAAAGGTGTAGACACCCAGCTGGACCCTTGGGACATTTGTCAACTTCTGAAGTGGCATGGCAGTAGAAAATGCTGAAGACATGCTTGTGGCACCAAGTGTTGAGGAGAAAAAAAAAATCCCCCAAGTTCTCAAAGGAAAGCCCAGCAGGGGTTTCTAGGTTTCCAGAAACAAGGGAGACCCACATGCAGACTCTTGGCTAGCTAGGAGCTGTTTACAGGGATATACTTTACACATAAAAATATAGATGGGGACGGGGCAACTGGGTGATGGGCATTAAGGACGGCACGTGACTGGGGCTCCTGGGTGGCTCAGTGGGTTAAGCGCCTGCCTTCGGCTCTGGTCATGATCCCAGGGTCCTGGGATCCAGCCCCCATGGGCTCCCTGCTCAGCAGGATGTCTGCTTCTCCCTCTCCCTCTGCCCCTCCCCCTGCTCTCTCTTTCTATCTCTGTCAAATAAATAAATAAAATCTTTTTTTTTTTAAAAAGGAGTGCCCGTGATGGAATGAGTACTGGATGTTATATACGACTGATGACTCACTGACCTCTACCTCTGAAACTAACAATACACTATATGTTAATTAACTGAATTTAAATTCAAAAAAGTAAATGAGAAAAAAAAGAAAAAAGAAAGACATAGAAAGATGGAACTTAAGGCACGAAACATCATTTATATTTGACCCTTGAACAGTGCGGGAGTTAGAAGCACTGACCCCTATGCAGTCAAAAGTCCGCATATAATTTTTGACTCCCCAAAAGTTAACTGCTAATAGCCTCCTGTTGACGGGAGGCCTTGCAGATAACATAAAGTCAATTACCACGTATTTCGCACGTTATATGCATTATGTCCTGTATTCTCACAATAAAGTAAGCTAGAGAAAAGAAAATGCTATTAAGAAAATCATAAGGAAGAGAAAAGACATCGGCAGTCCTGTACTGCCGTTAAAAAAAAAAAAATCACATATAAGTGGATTCATGCAATTCAAACCTCTGTGGTTTAAGGGGCAAATGTATCCAAAAGTAATAAGGCAGATATTGAGAGTTTAAAATGACAACAGGCAAATTCACTAAAGTGTAAGACTCTAATGCACCTCTCTTCATAGCAGAGTATAAAAAAGAGGAAAAGAGGATGGAGATACAGAATATCTGAGTAAGACAACCCACGAACTTGACCTAAGAGATACACAGAGAGTGCTTGACCAAGCCACGACAGAATTCACATTTGTGTCAAACATGGGAGGAGCACGTATTGAAATGGACTACACGTGGGCCAGAAAGAAAGCCTAGAGAAATTTCTTTTCAACAGGACAGAGTACGTTCCCATCCACAGTGTAGTAAGCCAGAATCAAGAACTATGGGACAGATAATTCTCAACTGCCTGGAAATTAAAGACTTGGCTCATAAATAATCCATGTGTCAAAAGTTAGAGACAAAAATGTGAAACTGTTCTAGACTGAATGATAAAGAGGCGATAACAGATCAAAACATGTGGGCAGCATCTCCAGCAGTGCTGGGAGGAAATTTTGGCTTTACAAGTATATACTCGAAAGGCCAAAGGCAAAAAAAAAAAAAAAAAAATCAGTGATATTAGATGTCATCAAAAAAGCTATAAACAAGGAAATCAAACTTCAGTAAGAAAAAGGAAAGAAATAATAAAGACAAGCCAAATATTAATGAAGCAGTAAATAGAAGTGCATTAGAAAAATCAACAAAGCGGGGTACCTGGGTGGCTCAGTTGGTTAAGTGGTTAAACGTCTGCCTTTGGCTCAGGTCATGATCACTGGGTCCTGGAATCGAGCCCCCATCAGGCTCCCTGCTCAGCGGGGAATCTGCTTCTCCCTCTCCCTCTACCCCTCCCTGCTCATTCTCTCTCTCACTCTCTCTGTCAAACAAATAAGTAAAATCTAAAAAAAAAAGAAAAGAAAAGAAAAATCAACAAAGCCACAGGTTTGTCCTTTGCAAAGAGTAATAACATTAAAATCCTCCTTACAAATCTAATTTGTCCCTGTAATCCTACCTACAAAGAAAACCCCAAGCCCGGCCGGCTTTCTGGATGACTTTTCCTAAATATGTAAGGAGTAACACTAATCACACATAAATTCTTCCAAATAATAGAAAAAGAGAAAACATTCTAGCACTCTTACAAGACCAGTATGATCTTTACCTCAAAACCTGACATGGATGTTGTAAGTAAAGAAAACTACAGACCATTTCTTTGATGAACATAGATGAAAAATCCTTACCAAAGCATTAGCAAAGCTAATCCAATGATCTATAAAGAAAATAATACATCACGACACAGTGGGGCTTATTCCAGGAATGCAATCATGGTTTAATACTCCAAACTGAATTAATGCAATTTATCACATTAGCAGGAAAAAATGAGAAACAAATAATATGATTATCTTACCATATGCATTCTCAATAGAGATGATATTGCTCTCACAGGGATGCAAATTGGTTTGTTTGGAGTGAAAAAAAATTTTTTTTTGAAGTAAGCTGAGAAGCATACAGTACGCAAGCAGATACACAGGATATCTGTAGTATTTAAATTTCACAGAAGGACAGCAATGAGAAAAAAAAAAAAAAAAGAAACGTTTAAAAGGCTCCAGAAGGTGGGGTAGATTATGAAACGAAAAAACAAACAAACAAAAAACAGATGGAGAAATACTATCTTATTAGATACAGAAAAAGCCCTTGACAAAATTTAATACCCATTCATAATTTTTTAAAAAGTTCTTAGAAAATTGGGAATTGATGGGGCGCCTGGGTGGCACAATCGTTGAGCATCTGCCTTCGGCTCAGGACGTGATCCCAGCATTATGGGATCGAGCCCCACATCAGGCTCCTCCAATAGGAGCCTGCTTCTTCCTCTCCCACTCCCCCTGCTTGTGTTCTCTCTCGCTGGCTGTCTGTCTCTGTCAAATAAATAAATAAAATCTTTAAAAAAAAATTGGGAATTGAGTTTCCTTAACCTGGATAAGGTACAGCTACAAAAAAAAAAAAAAAAAAATTACCGAACAGCATGCTTATTGGTGAAATGCTGAAAATGTTCTCGCTGGGATCCAGGGTGAGATGATAATGGCCTCTGTCACTATTCATATTCAGCACCGTCCTGGAGGTCCTTGCTGGTGAACACGTTATGATGAAATATTAAAAGGCAGAAGAAATGGGAAGAAATAAAGTAATCATTATACTCAAATGATATTATTATATATGTAGAAAGTTCAAAGGGTCTGCTAACAAGCTATTAGAATTAGTAACTGAATTTACTAAGGTTTCTAAACATAAAGTCAACCTACACAGGCAATTGTGCAGACCTTCCTTGACTTATGATGGGGATACAGCCCCCAAAACCACAGAAGTTGAAAATGCATCCAACACACCTAAGATCATAGCTTAGCCCGGCTCCCCTCAAATGTGCTCAGAACACTTGCAGTGGCCTACAGCTGGGTGGAATCATCCAGTACAAAACATTAACAACTCAGGAACAACAGGCGTTGGTGAGGATGCGGAGAAAGGGGAACCCTTTTCCTCTGTGGGTGGGAATGCAAGCAGGTGCAGCCATTCTGGAAAACAGTATGGAAATTCCTCAGAAAGTTAAAAATAGAACTACCCTGTGACCCAGCAGTTGCACTACTAGGAATTAATCCAAAGGATACAAACATAGTGATTCGAAGGGGCACCTGCACCCCAATGTTTATAGCAGCAATGTCCACATTAGCCAAACTACAGAAACAGCCAAGATGTCCATTGAAGGTTGAATGGATAAAGAAGATGTGGGTATATATACAATGGAATATCCCTCAGCCGTCAAAAAGAATGAAATCTTGCCATTTGCAACAACCTGGATGGAACTAGAGGGTATTATACTGAGCAAAATAAGTTAGCCAGAGAAAGACAAATACTCTTATCCTTTCACTCATATGTGAAATTTAAGAAACAGAACAAATGAACATAGGGAAGGAAAGGAAAAATAAAATAGAGAGGGAGACAAACCGTAAGAGACCCTTATCTCTCAGAAACAAACTGAGGGCTGCTGGTGGGGAGGTGGGTGGGGGAATGGGGTAACTTGGGGACGGGCATTAAGGAGGAGCGCTGGGTATTATATGTCACTGATGAATCACTAAATTCTACCTTTGAAACTAATAATACAGTACATGTTAATTAAATTGAATTAAATAAAAGAATTTTAAAAATCAGCACAAGCCTGTTTTATAATCAAGTGTAGGATATCTCATGTAATTTCTTAAATATCGTACTGAAAGTGAAAATTGAATGGCTCTATGGGGACAGAATGGGGGCGAGTGTATGGATTATTTACCCACGTGATGGCATGGCTGGCTGGGAGCTGGGGCTCACTGCCATCGCCCAGCATCACAAGAGCATTGTACCGCACATTACCAGCTCAGGAGGAGATCAAAATTCAAAATGTGAAATACTGTTTCTCCTGAGCATGTAAAAAATGTTAAGTTGAACCATTTTAAGTCAAGGACTGTCTTTATTTTATACATCAGGAACAAAAAGAAAATCAAAATGTAAAAATGTAAACCATTTATTATAGCATAAAAACTCCAACTCCTGAGAATAAATATAACAAAAAATTCTGAGACCTCTGTACCGAAACCCTCATATCATTATCGTGGTTACTGGCTCAAGGTCAGACAAAGACACACGAGACAGGATAGAGTCCGGCCACAGACCCACATGCGTCTAGGAAGCTGCCCCAAACTGCACCGGGAAATGATGCTTATTGTACCAGTTTGTGTCCAATAAGGACATAGAAACCACACAGGGACTTAGAGAGGGGAAGTTTAATTCTTTATAAATCATGAAGCTATGATACAAGAGAAAATATAAGACATAAGGGGACGCCAGGGCTGAGCAAGAGTACTCGAGGAGGAATGAACTTGGGAGAGGGGTTCCGTTCTCAGGCTGGGGTTCAGACTTCTTCAGATAAGTTGTGGTTGGAGCTCCCCGGATGCCAGAATTCTCTGATTTGCTGCAAACAGAGGTAGACCACAGTTGTTGGGTAAGCAGGAAGCAAACCTTGGGTTACAGGGGAGCTGCAGCAGGAGGCCAAGCATATGAGCGTGCAGAGGGAGTGGGGATACCGGTCAAAGTGAGAGGTCGAGAGTGTGCAGTGTCAGTCCAAGGATGCCATGGAAAGGTGAGCATCAGGTCGGGCTGGTGTTGCCAAGTTGGTGAGGGAGCACACATACTGGGCATGTGGCTTAGACAAACATCACTGGATGTTCTGACATGCTGCTCTCTGAGTGTGTGGCCATTGGAAGCAGCTGGAGGGGCCCCTCCCTTTGCAGTGTCCCTCTAGCTCTCTCTATTGAGAAAGGGTAACATGGTGCTCACAGAATGGAGAACTGTTTAAGGAGCTCTGTGCACTATTGCAGAGAAGGCATTCAAAGGTGAAACTGGAGCTCAGAGACAACAAATTAATAACTGGTGCAATTATTTTCAATAAATAATACTGGTGCAATTGGAAACACATATACAAAATGTATCTTCTTCCCATTTCTGCACTATGTGCAAAATTGGCCCTACAGATAATGAATCTAAGTGTCAAAGACAAAATAATTTCAGAAGAAAACATAGATTTTGGAAAAATTTCTAGATTTTAGAATGTTTTCTAGTTTTTTAGGATGTAATCTAGATTTTTGGAAGGCAACATAGGTCAAAATCTTCAATATTTGGCAATAAGCAAATGTTTCTTAAGTAGGATATGAAAACACTAACAGTAAAGGCAAAAATTGGTAAACTAAAAGCTTAAAATATCTGTGCTTCAAAAAACACCATTAAAACAAGTTTTCACTTGTTCTTTTCAGAACACTGGAAAGGGGGAGAACATATTTGTAATACATATATCCAGCCAAAAATTCATATCCAGAATATGGATGAGGGTCTAAAACTCAACCAGAGAAAGACAAGTCAATAGAAATTGGGCAAAAGACTTGAACTGGCACTTTACAAAAGAAAATATCTTAACGGCCAAGAAAATATAAAATGCTGTACGTTTTTTAGTCACTAGGGAAGTGGACATTAAAAACAGTATTGATGTACAATTTTACATGCACTATACTGGCTAAAACTAGAGTTCTTTTTTTTTTTTTAAGATTTATTTATTTATTTATTCGACAGAGAGAGACGNATTAAAAACAGTATTGATGTACAATTTTACATGCACTATACTGGCTAAAACTAGAGTTCTTTTTTTTTTTTTTAAGATTTATTTATTTATTTATTCGACAGAGAGAGACAGCCAGCGAGAGAGGGAACACAAGCAGGGGGAGTGGGAGAGGAAGAAGCAGGCTCACAGCAGAGGAGCCTGATGTGGGGCTCGATCCCATAACGCTGGGATCACGCCCTGAGCCGAAGGCAGATGCTTAAGGACTGAGCCACCCAGGTGCCCCTAAAACTAGAGTTATTTCTGAATTTATTTCTGGACTCTCAATTCTACTTCACTGATCTATGTGCCTATCCTTATAGTCTTGATCACTACAGATTTGTAGTAAGTTTTGAAATCAGGAGTGTGATTCTTCCAACCTTGTTCCTTTTCAAAATTGTTTTGCTATTTGGATCTCTTATATCTCCATGCGACTTTTAGGATCACCTTGCTGATTTCTGTAAAAAGTCAACTAAGATTATGATAGATATTGTACTGAATCTGTGGATCAGCTCCTTTATTCAACAATTGACATGTTAAATGTATGGTTTTCCGGTCCATGGACACACAAAAACTTGTATACAGATGTTGATAGCAGCGTTACTCATGATAGCCAAAACGTGGAATAAAATGTGTACAGCCACAGAATAGAGTATTATTTGGCAATAAAAAGCACGCTACAACACGGGAGAACTTTGAAAACGTTATGGTATGTTAAGGAAGCTTGCCACGACAAAAGACTCATCCTACTTACATGAAATGTCCAGAATCAGAATGACGTGACTGCACTGAGACAAAAAATAGATCCTCAGGGGGGCACCTGGGTGGCTCAGTCAGTTAGGCGTCTGCCTTCGGCTCAGGTCATGACCCCAGGGTCCTGGGATTGAGCCCCATGTTGGGCTCTCTGCTCAGCAGCGAGCCTGTTTCTCCCTTTCCCTCTGCCTGCCGCTCCCCCTTCTTGTGCTCTCTCTCTCTAATTAATTAATTAATTAAAAAAGAGTAGATCCTCAGAGTGGGGGAATAGAAAGTGACAGCTAATGGTGACAGGATAAAGATGAATTGTTCTAATCTTAGATTGTGGTGATGACTACCCAACCCTGTGAATGTACTAATAGAGTTGAAACATACATATTTAAAAAGCCCATTTTGTGGTACATGAATGATATTTCAATAAAGCTGTTAAAAACAAATTGTGGTAATTTTAGACAATGAAAGAATCAAGAGCAATGAAAATGAACTACCGCTGTACATAATCTGATGTGTGCGTGGAGGAATTTAACAAACGTGATTTAAGTCAAAGAAGCTAGATACAAACGGCATGTGATTCCATTTCTACAATTCAAGAATCAGCAAAGATAAGCCATAGCGTTAAAAGTTAAGATAGCTGTGATGGCAGGTGCCCATGGGGCTTCTGATAGGATGACAATGTTCTTGATTTTCTGTAGGTTGATAATGTGGCTTTCATTTTGTAATGGTTCATTGAGCCTTCCATTTATGTTTTGTCCATTTTTTCATATGTAAGTTATACTTTAGTAAAGGTTTTTAAAAGAACGTGATAAGCAAGTGTTCTTGAGAAACTGACCAGCTGTCCACTAGATCCTGTCACTATTTTACACTCTCAGGAACGTGAGAAGAAGCTAGCAATAGAACAGCCACATCAAGGAAGAGCACCTTCTTCCCAAGCTGCTTGCTGTGAGAGCCTCTGCGTTTCCTGACAGACCAACCAATGCGTCCTGATTCCAGAGTCACGTTGGCCAAGCAGCCTTCCTGTGTCTGGATAGGAGCCCTTCACTTGACTTCTGTCCGAAGGACACAGCTAACTGGTCACCCTGGTGAAAATGTCTCCAGCCTGTCTGCCTGTCCTAGGATGGGCTACGACAGAAAGTTCTCTCTGCTACTGAGACCCAAGCAGAGCTGGACAAAATAAGTTCTCACCTATGGGCAGCCTTGAGGGATTTTTGAGAAAGAAAAGGCTGTGATAAGCCCAGACGTTTTTGAGTTGGCAAACACCCCAAATTCTATCTTAGACCAGAGGAACCTGGCTAGGTTCCACTTGCATTTTGCCAAAAGCCCCTCTCATTTTTAACTCGGGAAGAAATTTCATTGAGAAACTTGAAATATGGATCCCAAGGTCAGCTTTTCTCCCGAGGCTCGCTTCCTCCATTTTGCTCCCAGGGACATGGTGCAGTCAGAAACTCGCAACACCGGGAGACCCACTGTGATGAGCCCTCCCCCAGCTCTCTAGGGCCTGGTACCTATGAGATTCTCATGAAAATGTGTGCAAAGTGTCTCTCGAAGTGATGGCCTTCCAAAACAGTCACGTTGTAGTAAGTGGTCTGGTCTGCCAGACTGGTTTCGGGATCATTCTCTTTCTGGAAATAATTTGAGATCAATCTTAGGCCTGTTGCTAGCTCCCTTCTTTTCCATTACGTGGTTTTTCTCCTCAGAGGCTTCTGGTGAGAGCATCATTGCTCACTGGGATTTAGTGTTAATTTTTCTACTTACGTGACACTTGAACTTGGACATTTTCCATCTTCTAGATTTTTCGAGGGTTTTGTGAAGTTAAAGCTGTTCTTCATGTCGTTCTGGATTACTTTTTTGAAGATGTGTTGGGAGATCTGAATTTATAAAGCAGCCATTATCTTGACGACATAACTCTCTTGTTTTGAGGAAGACGAAGCCAAACCCTGGAAGTAAGAGTCCAGGGTCTAAAGTGACTTA
>NC_048226.1:18133034-18153929 GCF_002007445.2 Ailuropoda melanoleuca | reverse complement strand
TTTTTTTTTTTTTAAGATTTATTTATTTATTTATTCGACAGAGAGAGACAGCCAGCGAGAGAGGGAACACAAGCAGGGGGAGTGGGAGAGGAAGAAGCAGGCTCACAGCAGAGGAGCCTGATGTGGGGCTCGATCCCATAACGCTGGGATCACGCCCTGAGCCGAAGGCAGATGCTTAAGGACTGAGCCACCCAGGTGCCCCTAAAACTAGAGTTATTTCTGAATTTATTTCTGGACTCTCAATTCTACTTCACTGATCTATGTGCCTATCCTTATAGTCTTGATCACTACAGATTTGTAGTAAGTTTTGAAATCAGGAGTGTGATTCTTCCAACCTTGTTCCTTTTCAAAATTGTTTTGCTATTTGGATCTCTTATATCTCCATGCGACTTTTAGGATCACCTTGCTGATTTCTGTAAAAAGTCAACTAAGATTTTGATAGATATTGTACTGAATCTGTGGATCAGCTCCTTTATTCAACAATTGACATGTTAAATGTATGGTTTTCCGGTCCATGGACACACAAAAACTTGTATACAGATGTTGATAGCAGCGTTACTCATGATAGCCAAAACGTGGAATAAAATGTGTACAGCCACAGAATAGAGTATTATTTGGCAATAAAAAGCACGCTACAACACGGGAGAACTTTGAAAACGTTATGGTATGTTAAGGAAGCTTGCCACGACAAAAGACTCATCCTACTTACATGAAATGTCCAGAATCAGAATGACGTGACTGCACTGAGACAAAAAATAGATCCTCAGGGGGGCACCTGGGTGGCTCAGTCAGTTAGGCGTCTGCCTTCGGCTCAGGTCATGACCCCAGGGTCCTGGGATTGAGCCCCATGTTGGGCTCTCTGCTCAGCAGCGAGCCTGTTTCTCCCTTTCCCTCTGCCTGCCGCTCCCCCTTCTTGTGCTCTCTCTCTCTAATTAATTAATTAATTAAAAAAGAGTAGATCCTCAGAGTGGGGGAATAGAAAGTGACAGCTAATGGTGACAGGATAAAGATGAATTGTTCTAATCTTAGATTGTGGTGATGACTACCCAGCCCTGTGAATGTACTAATAGAGTTGAAACATACACATTAAAAAAGCCCATTTTGTGGTACATGAATGATATTTCAATAAAGCTGTTAAAAACAAATTGTGGTAATTTTAGACAATGAAAGAATCAAGAGCAATGAAAATGAACTACCGCTGTACATAATCTGATGTGTGCGTGGAGGAATTTAACAAACGTGATTTAAGTCAAAGAAGCTAGATACAAACGGCATGTGATTCCATTTCTACAATTCAAGAATCAGCAAAGATAAGCCATAGCGTTAAAAGTTAAGATAGCTGTGATGGCAGGTGCCCATGGGGCTTCTGATAGGATGACAATGTTCTTGATTTTCTGTAGGTTGATAATGTGGCTTTCATTTTGTAATGGTTCATTGAGCCTTCCATTTATGTTTTGTCCATTTTTTCATATGTAAGTTATACTTTAGTAAAGGTTTTTAAAAGAACGTGATAAGCAAGTGTTCTTGAGAAACTGACCAGCTGTCCACTAGATCCTGTCACTATTTTACACTCTCAGGAACGTGAGAAGAAGCTAGCAATAGAACAGCCACATCAAGGAAGAGCACCTTCTTCCCAAGCTGCTTGCTGTGAGAGCCTCTGCGTTTCCTGACAGACCAACCAATGCGTCCTGATTCCAGAGTCACGTTGGCCAAGCAGCCTTCCTGTGTCTGGATAGGAGCCCTTCACTTGACTTCTGTCCGAAGGACACAGCTAACTGGTCACCCTGGTGAAAATGTCTCCAGCCTGTCTGCCTGTCCTAGGATGGGCTACGACAGAAAGTTCTCTCTGCTACTGAGACCCAAGCAGAGCTGGACAAAATAAGTTCTCACCTATGGGCAGCCTTGAGGGATTTTTGAGAAAGAAAAGGCTGTGATAAGCCCAGACGTTTTTGAGTTGGCAAACACCCCAAATTCTATCTTAGACCAGAGGAACCTGGCTAGGTTCCACTTGCATTTTGCCAAAAGCCCCTCTCATTTTTAACTCGGGAAGAAATTTCATTGAGAAACTTGAAATATGGATCCCAAGGTCAGCTTTTCTCCCGAGGCTCGCTTCCTCCATTTTGCTCCCAGGGACATGGTGCAGTCAGAAACTCGCAACACCGGGAGACCCACTGTGATGAGCCCTCCCCCAGCTCTCTAGGGCCTGGTACCTATGAGATTCTCATGAAAATGTGTGCAAAGTGTCTCTCGAAGTGATGGCCTTCCAAAACAGTCACGTTGTAGTAAGTGGTCTGGTCTGCCAGACTGGTTTCGGGATCATTCTCTTTCTGGAAATAATTTGAGATCAATCTTAGGCCTGTTGCTAGCTCCCTTCTTTTCCATTACGTGGTTTTTCTCCTCAGAGGCTTCTGGTGAGAGCATCATTGCTCACTGGGATTTAGTGTTAATTTTTCTACTTACGTGACACTTGAACTTGGACATTTTCCATCTTCTAGATTTTTCGAGGGTTTTGTGAAGTTAAAGCTGTTCTTCATGTCGTTCTGGATTACTTTTTTGAAGATGTGTTGGGAGATCTGAATTTATAAAGCAGCCATTATCTTGACGACATAACTCTCTTGTTTTGAGGAAGACGAAGCCAAACCCTGGAAGTAAGAGTCCAGGGTCTAAAGTGACTTAGCTCAGTATGGCAGACCTGGGCTTGAAAACCAAGCAGGAAGTTCCCGTTTTATCCTGTAAAACTTGTAACATTAAAATAACCTGCCTTACTCTACATTTTACTTGAAAATGAATTTTCAAGTTTATTTATTCTCAGTTAATAGGTGAATTCTATTTGCAGATCCTGCTTTTGAAAACTAGGCTGAAGGGGAAAAGCTAGACAACCCCAAACTTCCTAAGAAAACTTTCCGTGCAGCTTTCCTTGAAATAGCCATAGTTCCCCTGCACTTAAAGCATTATTTAATTAGCAAGAATTAAATTTATATGCAAAACTGCCAGAAATGATCCCCCTTTTGTTCTTCTGATCCCCCTTTTCCCTCTACCACTTATCTTTTCTTCTAGAAATAAACCACATACCACTATGAGATTGGCTTGGTCAATGGGTACAATATTTGAATCGGTTCTCACAAGAAGTGGCACTTTCAGATACCTCTGGGGCTGAAAGTGAGGAAGGTCTTATTTTAGGGTCTTACTCTAGAATCAGGATAACTTGGATGAATATTGCTGAGAGCAGGTCCATCTCTAGTTCAAGTTGTGAGGCAGGAAAAAGGCCGGGCAAATTCTCCCTTCTTCCATCTTCTGTTCTATCCAGGTCGTCAATGGATTGGATGATGTCCATCCACATTGAGGAGGGCAATCTGCTTTACTGAGTCTACCAATTTAAATGCCAATCCATCCAGAAACATCCTCACAGACACACCCAGAAGTAATGTTTAATCTGGTGACCCCATGGCCAGTCAAGGTGACACATTTTAAATTAACCATTACAAAGGGGCTGCCAGCAAACCTGCTTGATCTTGGCCCCAGAGGGGGCCATTATCTGTATTATCCAGGATGACCAACAAATCTATTTGATACAGAGACCCTATATCCATCTTCCAAAATATGTTTTTGTTGTTGTTGTTACAAATATCCTTGAAAAAACAGTCTAGAACAAAAGTGATCCATGTTTTAAGATTTGAAGAAATGCGAAAGGCCTGAAAGTATTATCTTCCAGCAGCCATGACCAGTCTGAAAGCCAAAATTATTAAGCATCTCACTCCTTCCTTTACACACTACTGAGGAAAGAACAGGATGCGGTCATTCCCAGTAAGCCGAGCATGGTAAGATCTGTGTTTCCAGGACCTGCTCATGATCTTGCCATGATACTTTCCAAAAACAGGCCCTTGGGAAACTCTCAGGGGAGCCAGAATCAAACAATGACCTGGAGACTCTGTTCAACTGCTTTTCTTCAGACAGCCTGTCCGTAACAGGGGCTATTCTGCCATTTGGTTTTCTAAAATTCAACAGCCTATTGGGTGGGGTTATGTACCTAGGTAGAAGGAATACAAAATGAATGGAGAAGTTCCGAGAGCAGTTGCCTGTTGGCGGGAAAGGCGGTGCAGGATCTAGGAGCATGGGGAGCAGGGGCTTCTAAGGAACTGGTAGTATTCTATTCCTTAGCCTGAGTGACAGGCTCATGGGTATTCATTTTATTATTTGTTAAATGTACATATACCTTTTCCGTACTCTTCTGGATATGGGATACATTCTACAGTTTAAAAATAAAGTAGGCAAGGATGAGTGAATTGAGATTTGGAGACAGAAAACTCCAAGCTCCACTCCCCACTATCTTGTACCTTGGTGAATTCTTAATCTGTTGGAGCTCAGCTTTTTTGTAATGAATTGGGAATAATTGTAAATGCAGTAGAGATGTCAAGCTTAAACAAAGGCTAGGATTTGGGCAGGATAAATAATGACAGGGAAGATTGGCTCCTTCCCCTCCCAGCAATGGAACCTGGCTTAGGGTGACAAAATAGATAGGGGGGTAAATAATGGGTATTTTTGATCCCCTATTCTATTAAATGGGCCCTGACAATGACCTTATTGCATCTATCTCTAAAAGGAAAAAAAAAATCTGGAGCAAAATTTAATAAACCAAGTCAAATTATGGGCTCAGAGTCCAGGATGGACATCCAAGAACACAGTGGTCAGTGTGGTTACTCTAATTAGAACCCTTAGGGAAAATGCCTGGCTGGGGTCCACGGGGGTGGCGTGGGGGGAAGAGTCTGTGGTGCCCTACAGAGGTCAGTTCAGCCTCCTCAGGCCCCCATGACTTACACCTCCCGTGTGGGGCTCACACTGGGAGTCAAAGAAGGCCAGGGGGTGGGGGAGGGTCGGTGATGGTGCCGGTGGTGCAAGCATGCACAAGAAACCTGGTTGGGGGGGAGAACAGAGCAAACCAAAAAGAGTGAATGAGAGACAAAGGGCAGGAGTGGGCAAGAGAGAGGGACTGGGGTGGGAGGTGGGGGCAGCGGAGGACGAGAGAGCAAAAGAGAAAGAGCCAGAGGACCGGAAAGAGAAAGAGATGGGGGAAGGGGGGAGAAGGGGAGAGCCAGGGAGGGGAAGCAGGTCTCAGACGGAGTGGGGAGCAGGTCCCCTTTCCCCTACCCCCTCTCCTGGTTCCTCCCAACACCCCCTCAGCCCGGCCCACTCTTCCGCCCCCTCCACCCCGTCTCCCGGACGTCCTGCTCTTTCCCAGCCTCCCTCCACGCTTCCTCTTCCATCTCTCCTCCCTTCTAACTCCCGCCCCCCCAACCAGCCCTCCTCTCTTGCGCGGTAATCTGTCCGCAGCCTGGTGCCCGGGTGGTTCTGTCCGTCTGTCCACCTGGAAGATCCCCGGGGTGCATTTGGCCGCCAATTTGACTTTCGGTTTGGGGACTTTGTATTGTCACAATAAAAATGTTTCCAGACCGAGAAGGATGGGAGATGCTCAGGCCTCCTCCAGAGCAAGCGGCCGCGGCAGCTCCTGCCAAGTTCAAGGCCGCCCCCCGCCCCGCGCGCACACGCGCCCCGGGCCGGGCGGGGGAAAGCGGTGCAAACGCTTCTGCGGTGGCTGCTCCTCGCGCGCGTGTGTCAACTTCCTGCTCCGCGGCCCGGGCGAGGATGCTGGGGTTGCATCCCCGCTTTCGGAGCTCTTCTGCGGCTTTGGGGAACCCGGCGCCGCGCGCCTGCCCTGGTCCCGCCCTGTGCCCCACTCCCGCGTCTCACACCCCCCTCCGCAGCTGGGGCCGGAGGGTCCCGGGGGAGAAATAAGACGGAGGAAACCACGAAATCAGGTCCAAGGGGAAAAAAGAGAGACAAAGGGATGGATTTCCCCCCTTCAGTTCTTGGAAACAACTTCCAGAGGCTCCAGGGAAGGGGAATTTGATAACCATGTAAGTTCACCATTAGATGTAGCCCAGGCCTTGTCTGGCCCTTGGCCAAGGGCGTGTTTGCCGAGCCCAGCTTGCGAGAGGCGCTTCTCTACAAGCTCCATTTCTCTTTCAGCTCGGGGCGTCTGTCTGTNTCTGTCTGTCCCCCCCCTCCCACCCCTCTGTTCCCCTCTTTATTTTTCTTCCTCCTTGCCTTCAATTCTTTCTCTCCCTCCCTCCCTTCCTCCAGTTTCCCCTTGCACCCCGCCCCTTTCCTCCCCTCCCGCCAGGACTTCAGTTCCACAGATTCCACTTAATCATACTCTGCACGCTGTCATAGGGCCACCCAAAGCCCCTCTCCTCTTCGCTTCTATTTTCTTCTTACTCCTTCCTCTCCCACTCCCTATTAGGAAGCCAATCTGCATATTTAAAGTCTGTCTTTCCGTCCAGTTTGTCTTCAATACAGTGTTGTTTTGAGCTTTAATTACATAAAAGTATCCTCAAAATTTATCCCATAATTTGCATTTTTAATTCAACATTGCTTTTGAAACTTTAGTGAGATATAGTTGACATACAACAGACTCCCCGTATTTCACGTGTACCTTTTTGAAAAAGATTGATTGATTTTATTGGGGGAGGGGCAGAGGGAGAGAGAGAATCCCAGACCCCCGCTGAGCAGGGAGCCCAGAGTAGGCTGGATCTCCAGACCCTGAGATTCCGACCTGAGCGAAATCAGGAGTCCCACACTTACGCTGCTGAGCCACCCAGGCACCCCTCACCCATACCTTTGATAAGCTTTGACATAGGTGTGCCCCCGTGGAACCAGCACTGCAATCAATGTACTGAATATAGTCCTCACTCCCCAAATATTCCTCCTATCGCTTTGTAAGTTCTCTGTGTAGCTCCCTGCACCTGCCCCTTCCCCAGACAACAATTGATCTGTTACCACAGATTAGTTTGCATTTTCTAGAATTTTAATAAATGAGATCCTGGATGCTACCCTCTGGTTTTGTGTGTGTGGCTTCCTCCATTCAGTTATTTTGAGATTCATTGATATTGTTGCGTGCATCAATAGTTCATTCTTCTTTATTAACAAGTAGTATTTCATTGTATATTGTGTGTACATAACCACTGTATCCTGTAATTTATTTATCCGTTCATCTGCTGATGGGCATTTGGGTTCTTTCTCATTTTTGGCTATTCCGATAAAACTGTCATGATCGTTCATTTACAAGTCTTCATATGGAGATAGGCTTTCATACCTGAGAGTAGAATGGCTGGGTAGGCATATGTTCAACTTTTAAAGGAATTGCTGAAACAATTATGTTCTCATAGTAGGGCATGAAAATTCCAATTCCTCCACATCCTCACCAGTGCTTNGTTCATTGTATATTGTGTGTACATAACCACTGTATCCTGTGTATTCTGCAATTTATTTATCCGTTCACCTGCTGATGGGCATTTGGGTTCTTTCTCATTTTTGGCTATTCCGATAAAACTGTCATGATCGTTCATTTACAAGTCTTCGTATGGAGATAGGCTTTCATACCTGAGAGTAGAATGGCTGGGTAGGCATACGTTCAACTTTTAAAGCAATTGCTGAAACAATTATGTTCTCATAGTAGGGCATGAAAATTCCAATTCCTCCACATCCTCACCAGTGCTTGGTATCATTTTTTAACCCATTCTAATAGATACATCCTTGTTATTTTGTTGTGGTTTTTAATTTTCATTTCCCTAAGACTAATGAAATTGGACATATTTCAGATTTTATGATTCATCTGTATCTCTTCTCTGGCAATATATCTACTCAAGTCTTTTGCTCATTTAAAAAATTAATTGAGTGTATTAGTTTCAGGTATACAACATAGTGATTCAACTTCTCTGCAAGTTATGCTCTGCTCGCAAGCATAGCTACCCTCTGTCACTATACGCTATTCCAGTATCATTGACTGTATTTCCTATGCTGTGCCTTTCATTTATGTGATTTAATCATTCTGTAAATGGAAGTCTGTATCTCCCACTCCCCTTCACTCATTCTGTGCTCTCCACCATCCTCTTTCCTCCAGCAACCATCAGTTTGTTCTCTGTATTTGTAGGTCCGGTTCTGCTTTTGGTTTATTTATTCATTTGGTTTTTTTAGATTCCACATATAAGTGAATAAATGTGGTATTTGTCTTTCTCGGTCTGACCTGCTTCACTTAGCGTAATATCTCCTAGGTCCATCCATGTTGTCGCAAGTAGCACAGTCTCGTGCCTTTACTATGGCTGTGTAGTATTCCATTGTTCTTCTTTATCCATTCAAATATCAGTGGACACTTGGGTTTCTTCCACATCGTGGCTGTTTGTTAATAGTGCCACAATGAACATAGGGACGTATATATCTTTTCATATTAGTGTTTTCATTTTGGGGGTAAATACCCAGTGGTGGATCATATGGTATTAACATTTTTAATTTTGGGGAGAACCTCCATACTGTTTTCCATAGTGGCTCTACCATTTACATTCCCAACCAACATTGCATGAGGGTTTGTTATTCTCCGTATCTTCACCAATACTTGTTACTTCTTACTTTTTTGATTTTAGCCATTCTGACAGGTGATATCTCATTGTGGTTTTGATTCGCATTGCCCTGATGATTTGTGCTGTTAAGCATCCTTTCATGTGTCTGTTGGCCATCTGTATGTCTTCTTTGGAAAAATGTCTATTCAGGTCCTCTCCCCATTTTTATTTATTTTAATTTAATTTAATTTAATTTAATTTTTTAGAAAGGTATATTTAGAAATATCCCTTATCGGGGCGCCTGGGTGGTGCAGCGGTTAAGCATCTGCCTTTGGCTCAGGGCGTGATCCCGGCGTTATGGGATCGAGCCCCACATCAGGCTCNAATTTTTTAGAAAGGTATATTTAGAAATATCCCTTATTGGGGCGCCTGGGTGGTGCAGCGGTTAAGCATCTGCCTTTGGCTCAGGGAGTGATCCCGGCGTTATGGGATCGAGCCCCACATCAGGCTCCTCCGCTAGGAGCCTGCTTCTTCCTCTCCCACTCCCCCTGCTTGTGTTCCCTCTCTCACTGGCTGTCTCTATCTCTGTCAAATAAATAAATAAATAAAATCTTTAAAAAAAAAAAAAAAGAGAAATATCCCTTATTAGAGATACCACTTTCAAATATCTTCAGTAGGCTGTGGGTTTTTTGTTGTTGTTCTGTTGATGGTTTTCTTTGCGGGGCAAAAGCTTTTTATTTTGATGTAGTTCAAGTAGTTTATTTTTGCTTTTGTTTCCCTTGTCTTAGGAGTCAAATTTAGACAAATGTTGCTATGGCCAATGTCAGAGAGATTACTGCCTGTGTTTTCTTCTAGGATGCTTATGGTTTAAGGTCTCACATTTGTCTTTGTTCCACGTTGTGCTTATATTTTTGTGTGGTGTAAGAAAGTGGTCTAGTTTGATTCTTTTGCATGTAGCTGTCCAGTTTTCCCAGCACTATTTATTGAAGACACTGTTGTTTCCCCACTGTATGTTCTTGTCTCCTTTGTCATAGATTAATTGACCATATAAGCATAGGTTTATTTCTGGGCTCTCTATTCTGTTTTATTGATCTATGTGTCCATTTTTGTGTCAGAGCCATACTGTGTATCTTGAAATCTGGAATTGTGATGTCTCCAGCTTTGTTCTTTTTTCTTTGGCTGTTTGGGACCTTCCATACAGACTTAGTATTGTTTGTTCTAGTTCTCTGAAAAATGCTGTTGGTATTTTGATAGGGAGTGCATTGAATCTGTAGATTGCTTCAGGTGTATAGACATTTTAACAATATTAATTCTCTCAGTTCATGAGCATGGAATTACCTTTCCATTTGTTTGTGTCATCTTCAATTTCGTTCATTAATATTTTATATTTTTTGAGATTACAGGTGTTTCACCTTCTTGGCTAAGTTTATTCCTAGGTAGTTTTTTGGTGTGATTATAAATGGTATTTTTAAATTTTAATTTCTGACTGTTCATTGCTAATGTATAGAAATACAATTGAAATTTTTATATTGATCTTGTATCTTGGATCCTTGCTGAACTTACTTATTAGTTCCAATAACTTCAAAAAGTAGATTTCTTAAGATTTCCTACAAAGATGATCATATTCTCTGTGAATAAAGGCAATTTTATTTCCTTCTTCCCAGTAGAATCTTTTTATTTATTTTCTTTACTTGATTTTATCAGCTAGGCTAAAATCAAGTTCAAGTTCCAAAGGGAGACCATCTAGCTCACTGTCTCCTTTTACAGATGAGAGAATGGAGGATCTGAGGAGAGAAAAACATTGCCTTCGGCCATACAGACAGTTAGAGGCAGATTTACTACACAGCCGTACGACCCATTCACAGGCAAGTGGATTTCTTTTTTTACTTCCATTTACCCCCCTCCCCTTTTTTTAAGATTTTATTTATTTATTTGACAGAAAGAGAGACAGCCACAAGCAGGGGGAGTGGGAGAGGAAGAAGCAGGCTCTCAGAGGAGGAGCCTGACATGGGGCTCGATCCCAGAGCTCTGGGATCACTCCCTGAGCCGAAGGCAGACGCCTAAGGACTGCACCACCCCGGTGCCCCATCCATTTCCCCCCCTTAATGACAGAGGCATGACTTCGGTGCCGCAACACTGATTCAAATCCCCGAGCTACCATTGACCTGTTGTGTGGCCTCAATGAGCACAGTGCTTATATCTCCCTATTGTTATAGCCCCACCTGTAGAATGTGGTTAATAATACTCACAAAAAGGGTTATGATGAGGCCTTTGCACCTCACTTGCTTCCTCTTGTTTCCAGCTTTCAGATGCTATGTTGATGGTCACCAGTTCCCACAGAGAAAGCAACAGAGCCGGAAGGAAATAGGAGCCATGGCCATCGACTATCTCCTTGGGATCCAGGGGAAAAGAATTATGTATCTTTGTTGCTCTTACATTTTCATCCATAAAGTGGGACTCTTGGCCTCATGGACACTTGTAAGAAATGGTCAGTGTTTGTTTTTTAATTAATTGATTTATTTGAGAGAAAGAGTGTGTGAGTGAGCAGGTGGAGGGGTAGAGGGAGAGGAGAGAGAGAATCCCAAGCAGACTCTCAGCTGAGTGTGGAGCCTGCCGTGGGGCTCATTCCATGACCCGAGATCATGACCGGAGCTGAAACCAAGAGTCTGATGCTTCACTGACTGACCCAGAAATGGTCAATGTGTTAAGAAGTCATAACTCTTAAGGAAATCATTTACTAAGTCATCTTGGGCAAGTCATGAGCATTTCTCAATTCACTTTGCCTATCTGATAATGAGAGATAGTGTTCTTTTTTTCTCACAGGGTTAATTTAAGGTTAAGTAGTTTGTTGTGTATATGACGTTATACAAATGCCCCCTACTTGAAAGCGCAAAAGCAGTATGTTAAGTATATTAAAGGTGGAGATGCTTTGGAATTTTTTTTAAAGATTGCATTTTTTTCAGAATACGACATTCACAGGGGTGCTTGGGTGACTCAGTGGATTAAACATCTGACTCTTGGTTTTGGCTCAGGTCATGATCTCAGGGTTGTGGGATGGAGTCCTGCATGGGACTCTGCTCAGAAGGAGGTTCGCTGGAGATTATCTCTCCCTCTCCCTCTGCCCCTCTGCACCTCCCCTTGCTTGCTTGCTCTCTCTCTTTCAAATAAATAAATAAAATCTTCTTAAAAAATCCAAAATACTACACTCAGCAAAGAAAGCAAATGATAAGAAATTTCTTGAAGTGTGAAACAATCCCACCTGCTCCAACTTTCTCTAACTGCAGACTCACTCCCTATTTAACTATTCCTATTGTTAGTTTTTCGGATGGCTTCCTTCATTTCATTAAAAAACTTCTTTTTTTTTTTTTAAAGATTTAATTTATTAATTTGACAGAGAGAGACAGCCAGCGAGAGAGGGAACACAAGCAGGGGGAGTGGGAGAAAGAAGCAGGCTTCTAGCGGAGGAGCCTGATGTGGGGCTCGATCCCATAACGCCGGGATCACACCCTGAGCCGAACGCAGACGCCCAATGACTGTGCCACCCAGGTGCCCCTCATTAAAAAACTATTCTTATACCAATGTTTTTTGGATCTCAAGATGAAATATTATCAGTTGAGTTATTGCTACAATGTATAAGGATTTTCCTCACTTTTATCACATTCCTGTCCCAACAGAAGAGATTTTTACTTCTTCTATTGGTTGCCTTGGCAATTCAAAAAATACATGTACCCCTATACTTCTTATTTTATCAGCCATAGGCTATATCTTTTGATTCTCCACTCTGGAAGGGGAGGATACTTACCCTCTATACTTCTCTTCATTTTTTTTTTTTTAACCTCTCAACTCTCTTCCTTTGGTGTTTATTCTTTGTACATTTTCCAGGGTGATAATTTTTACAGTTGGTTCTGTAACCAGAATGATTTATTCTGGCATTTCTCTCTGGTTGATTTGAACAGTTGAAAATCATCTCACAGTGTTTACATTCAGATGACTGTGTACAAGTTGTTCTGTGCAGGGCCAAGCACGTATTATGATTCTCTTTCCTTCTTGTGTGACTTTGGTTGTTTTGTTTTTTGGTGTTTCTGCTTACCTTCTGGGCGCTGAGACTCCCCGTTTCTTTTTGATGGTGCCAAACACATGTAGGCATGGATTCAAGCACCCACACTCATTGCTTGCCAGGCAAGCCAGTCAGTCTTATCCCTGGACCTGGGCCAAGGCTTAGTGCAGGAGCCATGGATGGGGACCAAGCAGCTCTCTGGCTGTTCAGGTGAATGTCGTCACCCTGCTCACCCTGCTGGAGCTGTCCTGCAGGCGACTTCTGAGTAGACTGAACTAATGACCACCTCCCGCGTGCCACCATTGAATGAATGTTTTCATACAAATCCTTAATCTACCTTGGAGTTGATTTTAGTATGTGCTATGTGTCTGTACTAGTTAGCTCTTGCTGTGTAACATATTACCCACCCCCCCCAAATCCTTAGAGGCTTAAAAAACTAATTATAATTTATTTTCCCTTGGTTTTTGTGGGTCATGGATTTAGCCAGGGGACAGTGGGGGTGGCCTGTCTCTGCTCATAATGTTTGGGGCTGACTCTAAGGCTGGGGCCTCAAATTATCTGAAGGTTTGAAGAAATCATCTAAGGATGGAGAATCTGCTTTTTTTTTTTTTTTAAATGCAGGGCTTGAACACAGGACCCTGAGGTCAAGACCTGAGCTGAGATGAAGAGTCAAACAGTTAGCCAACTAAGCCACCCAGGCACCCTGAAAATCTGCTTTCAAAGTGATTCACTTGCATGGCTAGTGAGTTGGTTCTAGCAAGTTGGTTTCCTTTTCATTGGGCTTTTCCACAGGGCTGCTTGAGTAACCTCATGACCTAGTCACTGGTTTCCACCAAAGTAAGTGAAGAAAGAGAGTGAGAGAAAGAACGAGAGAGAGAGAGAACAACAGGCAGAGTATTCTTTTTATGATGTAGCCCCAGTAATCACAAAGCCCCACTCCATCACTCCCCACACATTCTGGTTGTTAGAGGCAAGTCGGTGAGTGTTACACACTTTCCATGTGGGGGAGTTAGGTTCCACTGGGAGGGAAGAGGGTCATAATTAGCGGATATACAGTTGACCCTTGAACAACATGAGGGTAGAGGTGCTGACCTCTGTGTAGTTGAAAATCTTCATAGAACTTTTGACTCCCTCAACACTTAACTACTAATAGCCTACTGTTGGCCAGAAGCCTTAACGATAACATAGTCAATTAACATATGCATGTTGCATGTTGAATGTATTCTTATTATGTATTCTTATTATGAAGTAAGCTAGAGAAAAGAAAATGTTATTAAGAAAGTCATAAGGAAGAAAAAATACATATAGAGTACTGTAGTGTATTTATTAAAAAAAAGAAAATCTGCACATAAGTGGACCTGCACAGTTCAAACCCATGTTGTTCAAGGGTCAAGTGAATTTAAAACCATCACAGAAGCCGACTTGTGTTTTGTCTGAGCTTGCAGACAGCAGCCACCTGTTGAATACTCTTATCATTACCACACCAATCTGAGCCATCATCATTTGCATTTACTAAAATCGCATATAAATTTGGGTCACTTCTGTTTTCCAGCCTGTACTGGCATCACATTTTAGGCCGATATTTCAGACAAGCTGCTCTCCTTCAGCAAAGGAAGAACTGGGACAGAACCTCTCTGGTCCCTCAAGGGGAAAGGCTGAAAGAGGAGAAGGACGTGGAAGAAGAGAAAGGTGTGTTACAGAACAACAGAAAATATACTGCTTTTTTCGGTTGTTCGCTGGGGAGAGGAATTAGTTGGGATGAAGCCCTGCGCTCAGGTCTGACACCAAAAGCCCTCCTCCTGCTAATTCAGACATGGGCGGGGGGGCTGCAAGTGCTACCTCCCACAGAGGATGCCTCTGGTGACTCCAGAAGGACCTGCAGATAGAGTTGTCTTTTCAACACTGGGGACCCTTGAAGTCTTTGGTGGACACTCAGCTCCGGGCAGGCTGTGACCACATGGGCACAGCCTGGGGGGTGGGTAGAGCTGAGATATGGGAATGGGTATGGCAAGCAGCAACCTTGATTGAACAACTAATAGCGAGACTAAAACAAAATTACTTTTGAAAGGAGTAGGAGCTTGGACTTGTTCTGCGTTATCGCCCTGAAGGCCTGTTTGGGTGAGCAAGAACGGAGCCCAGCAGGAATTTCCAGACAGGGGCTATTTCCGGAGTCAGGCAAGAATGGTCGGTCTCCTGTGGCAAGGGTGCCCATTCCTGGTGAAGCACACGTGGCCCTCATCCTGAGGTCCACGGAGGTACAGGGAGGAGCGTGCAGATCCCGCAGGGAGAGGTGAGCAAGATTCACTCAGAGAATTAGGATGCTGGCCAAGTAGCTGCATTTCAGGCCGGGATCCTGGCTCACCAGGAAAAGGGTGAAATAGAAACAGAAAATCCTTGCCTTTGGAGCAGGGAGGGCTGCATTTCACACCAACTCTGGCTTAGAAAACAAGAGTGATCCTGGACGCCCCCTGCTGGAGAGGATGTTGCATCTCATGGGTGGCCAAGAAGGAGGGCTCCTTGCCTCCAGAGCCAAGTGAATTGAATCTCAAAGACCAGGCTTGCAGGGTGGAATCCCCTCACTCACCCTCTCTCAACACCCCACCAACACCTACTGATCTCTAGAGCACAGGGGCCTTCTTCCACCTACAAACAGATCAAGTTTGCACGTGAGTCTTGGCCCCTGGACTCATCAATTATCAGCTCAAGAAAGCCCTGAGTGGAAAATTCCAAGAGGACCATGCTGGCTTCAGTGCCTACAGTTCTCTTTATACGCTGCCAGGTCTGGGTCTCGGGCCCTCTATTTCTAAGTACGGGCTTTGAGACAGTGGGTCTTGGTGGAGTTGGGCTTGCTTTCACTCACAAGAGCAGTGATGGTCTCTGATGGCTACCAGCATCCAAACCCGAGTGTCCCCTGTGAAGCACTGGAAGAGAGAGGCCAAGAGAGGCAGTATACCCGACCTGCTGGGGGTCCATTGCTGGACAACAGGATCAGAAAAGACCACTGCCCACCAGAATAGAGCTGTTCATAAAATCAAGCGCACAAGCTGAAAAGTTGAGTTTTGTCAACTAGGAGGACAACAAATGGTTTTGACAGCCAGACCGGGGGATGGCTTCCCTTACGTCAGATTCAGATCATCACTGCCACCTGTAGGGTTTTTGTCTGCTCACTGGTCTTGTTTTTTGTTTTTAAGATTTTATTTATTTATTCAACAGAGATAGAGACAGCCAGCGAGATAGGGAACACAAGCAGGGGGAGTGGGAGAGGAAGAAGCAGGCTCATAGCAGAAGAGCCTGATGTGGGGCTCGATCCCATAAGGCCAGGATCACGCCTTGAGCCGAAGGCAGACGCTTATCCACTGTGCCACCCAGGTGCCCCCTCACTGGTCTTGTTTTAACCTCACCCGGAGCCCTCTGCTCCAGCCGTGAAATGGGATTAAGCCCCGCCCTTCCACAAAATTAAGACAAGGCTATTTATGTGTGTTAAGATGAATTGAGACCATAGCCAATGGTAATGATTTATTTTTTTAAAGCATTCGTTTATTGTGGGAAAATACACATAACATAAAACTTACCATTTTAGCCATTTTCAGTATACAGTTCAGTGGCATTAAGTACCTTCACACTGTTTTGCAACCATCACCATTCTCCATCTCCAGAACTTTCTCATCTTTCCAAACGGAAACTTTGCACCTGTTAAACAACCTCTCATGTCCCCATTCTACCTTGTGTCTCTATGAATCTGACTATTCTGGGTATCTCATATACATGGAATTGTGTAGTCTTTGTCTTTTTGTGACTAACTTATTTCACCTGGTGTCATGTCTTCTTTCAGATGTCTATGCAGAAGTGGAATTGCTGGATCATAGGGTAGTTCTATTTTAAAGTTCTTGAGGAACCCACACATTGTTTTCCTTATTGGCTGAACCAGTTTCAACTCCCTCCAACAGTGCATGAGGGTTCCCTTTCTCCACATCTTCGCCAATGCTTGAGATCTCTTGTCCTTGTGTTAACAGCTATCCTAACAGGTGTGAGGTGGTATCTCATTGTGCTTCTGCTTTGCTTTTCCCGGATGATGACTGATCTTGAGTGTCTTTTCATGCACCTGTTGGCCATTTGTATGTCTTCTTGGGAAGATTGTCTATTGGGGCCCTTTGCCCATTTTTAAGTTGGATCATTATTACTATTATTATTTTAAAAGATTTATTTATTTATTTATAGAGCACATGCACGAACTGGGGGGAGAAGGGGACAGAGGGAGAGGGAGAGAATCCCAAGCTGACTCTGTGCTGAGCTTGGAGCTTGATGCATGGTTCAGTCTCACGACCCTGAGATCATGTCCTGAGCCGAAAACAAGGGTCAGACGCTTCACCTATTGAGCCACCCAGGTGCCCCGGATTATAATTTTTTTTATTAAGTTTTAAGATTTCCCTATATATTTTGGATATCAACCCCTTCTTAGATGTATGGTTTGCGGATATTTTCTCCCTTTCTGGGGTTGCCTTTCCATTTTGTTGATGGCTGCCTTTGCTGTGTAGAAGGGGCTTTTAGATTTGATATAGTTCCCCCTTGTTGATTTTTGGTTTTGTTGCTTTTGGGCATCTGGTGTCATCCAAACACGTCATTGTCAAGTACAATCCCAAGGAGCTGTTCCCTGTGCTTTCTTCTATGAGTTTTATGGTTTCAAGTTTACATTTAAGTCTTTAATCCAACTCAAGGTGATTTCTGTGAGTGGTGTAAGACAGGGGTCTAATTTCATTCTTTTGCATGTGAATATCCAGTTTTCCTATCACCATCTATCAGAGACTGTCCTTTCTCCTTGAGTATTCTTGGCTGCCTTGTCAAATATTAGTTGACCATATACACCTGGCTTTATTTCTGGGCTTTTGATTCTGTTCCGTTGGTCTATGTGTCTGATTTTAATGCCAGTACCCTACCGTTCTGATCACTATAGCTGTGTAATATAGCTTGAAACCAGGCAGTGAGATACCTCCCTCTTTATTCTTCTTTCTTAAGGTTGCTATGGCTCTTCGAAGTCTTTTGTGTTTCCATATGAATTTTGGGTTTTTACTATTTTGGTGCAAAATGCCAAGGGAATTTTGATAGGGATTGCACTGAAATACTAGGTCATTCTGGAAGGAATGCTTAAACTTCTAATGGTGACTGATGAACACAATGGTGAGGGGGAGAGGGACTTCAGGCTCATCTAGGCCAGGTTAAGACCTTTAGAAGGTCTGTCTCTCGGCTCCACATGCTTGCTTCCAAGGGCTGCTTTCCATCGTTGAGGCTGAAAGCCTGCAGCCTACATGCTATGACTCCCTGACTTTTCTCCCCTACATTTCTTTTCTCCCCTTACATTCCTGTTAGAACCCACCAAAAAGAGGCCCTATGACGAGATCAGATGGCAAGGAAGAGAGATAAGGATCCATTTCAACAGGTGTTGGAAGTTGCTGGTGTGGCAATGGACATGGAGCCCCGGTCTAGTTCATGCATCTGGTAGATCCAGAACCAACCATGATGCAGCAGGAAGCAGACGCCCCTGGGGCTGGAATGCACGACAGAAGCAGGGGTGGGGGCAGCATATAATCACTGAATTTACCCTTTTAGCTCTTCCTTACTTTTGTACTCAGTTCTCCGTGTTACATTCCCCCTGCTTGAAATACCTAGAATGGTAGCAATTATCCTGCCTGGACCCTGAGTGGCATCCTTTCATGCAGTTTAATACAAAAAGAACATCAAACCTTAAAAAACTTTGGTGTGTATGCTTCCAGACTTTCCCCCTAGGATTTTACCATACAAATGATTTAATACTGTGTGTATTTACGGAAGTATTATCATTCATGTGCATTCTTCCACAACTTGATTTAAAAAAAAAATGACAACCAGTCTTGGAGTTCTCGACATGGTGTTGTAAATATGAGCTAATTGCATTTAATCGATGCCTTGTGTTCTAACAGCCATTTATCTACTGATGGCCATTCAGGTTTTCAACATGTCTGCTCTTAATAAGGCGCTGTGCTGAACATTCTTTTTTTTTTTTTTTTAAAGATTTTATTTATTTATTTATTTTTTATTTGACAGAGATAGAGACAGCCAGCGAGAGAGGGAACACAAGCAGGGGGAGTGGGAGAGGAAGAAGCAGGCTCATAGCAGAGGAGCCTGATGTGGGGCTCGATCCCATAACGCCGGGATCACGCCCTGAGCCGAAGGCAGATGCTTAACCGCTGTGCCACCCAGGCGCCCCTGTGCTGAACATTCTTAAACGTGTGCCCATGTTTCCCTGTGGTCATTAACCAGACGTGGGATCGCAGAGTTGAAGGGTGTACACATTGTAGATTTGACTACAGTTTGCCCGATTGTTCCTCAAAGTGGCCGTACCGATTTGCACTCCCACCCAGGGGCAGGAGAATGTCCTCTCCAATTCTTGCTATTTCCCAGCTCTTTAGTTTTGGACAGTCTGGGGGATGAGACAGTATCTTGCTGTTGCTTTAGTTTGCATGCTCCCAGGGACTCATGCATTGGAGCATCATCTGATCGGTTGACAAGGACTCCTGCAAATGGCAGAAGTGATTGCTCTTGCAAAGCCGAGTGACTGCTGCTCCCTGGCTTTCAGGGGGCGGGTCTGTGAGGTGGCTCTTTTGCTAACAAAGTTGCACCAAAAAGCTCCCCATGATTTCTTGTGCCATCAGCAGTTGGCTGAGGCTGCTGTTAAAGGGGAGGGACAAAGCGCCAAGCCTTTTTTGGCCATGTGTGGATGTGTGTGGTACCTAGCAGCGAGTGGCAGCCCCCTGCTCCTCCCCCTCCCAAGCAGTGGATGGACTGCTGAGTGTCCAGCAGTGGCCAGGCCCTGTGGAGGGCAGGGGCAGATAGAACAGAAAAGGAGTCCATCAGCTCCACCCTGGAGGACACACAGAGCAGCAGGTTTGCTGTAGAAAAAGTGGTGGGCTTTATTGAGAACCAGTGATGCAGCCCACTCCCAGGGTTAATTAAATGTCATGGACACTGGACAATTTTCACCTCTGGATTCCTTCTGATGACATGGAATCCTGTGATACATTTTAGATTCTGAAAGGCCCCGAGCAGAGTCCAGTAGGAGTGCTGTAATCTCTCTGCTTCTAGAAAACAGAAACAGAAAACAGGACAAAGAAGGGAGGGGGAGAGACCTGAGAACCGTTATGCGTCAGTTCTGTTTTGTTTTGTTTTCTACAAGATGCTTCTCAGGAAGCTGAAGGGATCATCTTTCTTGCAAACTTCAGTTATATTCTTGTGGGAGAAGAATGAACTCAAGTTGAAATCCAGACTTTGCCACTTTGTGCAAGTTTCTTAGCGCCCCCCCCAAAAAAACCCCACCCCAGGCTGAAATTGCCTCCCACCTGTCCTTGAAGCCCCTTGCTTGCTGTTCATGGTAAGCAGCACCGGGCTGGAAGTCAGGACCACTAATGGTAGCTCTTGTTTTGACAGAAACTCACCGGGTAATTAGCAAGCTCCTTCAGCTCTCTCTCCCTCAGTTTCTCAATCTGTAAAAGGGTGTGATCATGCCTGTACTACTGGCTTCTGTGAGGATAAAGACGGCAGGAGGTGCGAAGGCTTTGGTTAAATACTGCTGCATTGCACTTAGCCATCAGTTGTAAACTCAGGTGTGCCAGAAAGTGTCCAGCCACAAACAACCCTAAACTAGTTTTACTCTAGATGCAGAAAGAATATGTTTTTACGGATGAAACGGGTTGTCCAGAACGATTTCTGGCCTGTCTTCCTGGGATGCTGGGCAGCAGGATCAGAGAGAACTGACAAGGAGGACAGACACTGAAGACCAGTCAGGTGTCCTCACAGGTCCTCCAGGATAGCGCAGCTCCAGGGGGCTCCCTGGCGCCACCTGGTGTCCCGTCCCCGCCACTGCCCAGAAACCACGTGTAAGAAACTGCTTACAACCTAACTACGCACCCTGGTTTAGACCCGTTCTAGCCAATGGGGGAGGGGGAGGCGGGGCAGGGGAAAGCCAGAGTCCAATCGCCTCCTGTTTTCCGGGGAGAAGGCGGGGCTTGGGATTTACCACGTTGGGTTTGTCCGCAGCGCTAATTACTTTTTCCAAAGGCTGGAGGGTTTCACTCCGGCTGGTGCCGCCGCCTCGCGCGCTCGTGCTCCGCCGCGACGGTCCGGGGGGCTGCTCCTCCCAAGTACCATGTGTGACGGCGCCCTGCTGCCTCCTCTCGTCCTGCCCTTGCTGCTGCTGCTGGTTTGGGGACTGGACCCGGGCACAGGTAGCGTTCCCTCGCCCACCGCCCCCTTCTCGCCCGTGCCTCTCGCGGCTACCTTCCCCCTGCCCTCCCAAGGCGTCCTGGCGGCCCCCGCCTGCCTGCGCGGCCCGGGTCCGGCGGCGGACCGCTGACAGCGCTCGGGGCCGAGGGGGAGCGGGCCGCGGCCGGAGGACCGGGCTCCAGGCGGCTCCCTGGC